>NW_007729527.1:8427-32765 GCF_000696425.1 Galeopterus variegatus | reverse complement strand
GCGCAACACCGAGGGTTGCGATCCCGTTGCCGGTCCCGGTCCAGTATGGGCGCAACACTGAGGGTTGCGATCCGTTGCCGGTCACGAAAAAAAAAAAAAAAAAAAAAGATATAAAAAAGAGTAAGTGAAGGCTGTGCCAAAAAAGAAATATCTGGGAGTTTTAGCAGTCACATCAGAAACAGCCCGTGACCTGTATCCTGGCTGGCGAGACCTGGGTGGGCTTTGCTGCCAGACCCCCCAGGGAAGCCTGGACAGATGCCCAGAGGCTTCAGCTCAGCCACCATCTCCCCACCCTGTGGGCCACACTGAGGCATCAGCCCTTGAGCTTCTTCCTTTGGGAGAAATTATTGAAAGGCCTGTTCATAAGCAGTAATGTGAACTATTTGCCTATTGCCATTGAGCAAATCATACTTTCCTTGGCTGAGGTTAGCTCATGGTATTTATCTGGGCTTCAAATCCTTTGCAATTTAATATTCAGTGTCACAGTTTCCCCACGGGCACTTTTCACTGTGGGTTTCTTAAACCTCTTATTTTATCCGCCGTCGTGCCCAGGCTGGTGGTCCTGTGCATTATTAAATTACTTCTCCTCTGAAGTTCATGCATAATGCGAGGGGACACATTTTTGTTGGCAATGTTATTTGACAAATGTTTAATTTAATGAATTAATGAATTTTAATGAATGTTCTCTTATATATTCCTGCATAGAGTGAGAATTTGTGAAGGGTCTAGACATGCTTTGAGGGGATTTGCCTGTGGTTCAGCTGCTTGGAACAGACAGTGACTTCCCTGGTGGTTACTTCTGTGTAGTTAGTTCAGGCCTCCAGGCCCAGAACTGGCCAACAATGGCTGTCAGGGCAGCTCGTCCAGAGAGCAGGACTCTCCAGCTGCACACCCAGCCATCTGTGTGGGCCTCTGGCTCTCAGGCAGTGAGTGGCCTCGGAGTGTCCTGCTTTTGGAGGGTGCCCATCTCCAGCCTTTGCCTGGAAAGAACGGCCAGTGAGTGTTGTCTTCTTCCTACTCAACAACCCAGATGAAGAAACGGGTTGAGGGCCTGGTAACCCAGGGAGGACCAGGCCATCTGGCCCCAGGTTGTCACTGCTCCCTTCTTGCTGGCCCGTTGCTGTGCCTCACTCTGCTCAGGACTGCATCACATGTCCTGAGCTCAGGCATGAGCTACTGGGTTTCTAAGAGATGAATGCAGTATTAGTCCGTGTTTCTGTAGCTATAACAGAATGCCTGAGACTGGGTAATTTATAGAGAATAGAGGTTTATTTGGCTCACTATTCTGGGACAGCTGCATCTGGTGTGGGCCTTGGGCTGCTTCTACTCATGGTGGAGAGCTGCAGGCAGTGGTGGGTACAAGCAGATCACACTGTGAGAGGAAGCAAGAGAGAGAGGGGAGGTGCCAGGGTCTTTTAAACAACCAGCTCTCCAGGAACTAATAGAGTGAGAACTCACTCACTAACCCCCCTTCCCCAGGGAGAGCATTAATCCATTTATGAGGGATCTGCCCCCATAACCCAAACTTCTCCCAACATTGCCAAGTTGGGGATCAGATTTTGACATGAGCTTTGGGGGGACAACACGTCCAAACTTTATCAAACGCCAAGGAGGAAAATGCATAGCGGGAAGTCGCCCACCAGGGAGGTGCCAGTGGCCGGTGTGGAAAGTTCTTAGCTTTGGGTTGAAACAAAGAATCAGGGGACATAGGAAGAGTGGACCTGAAATGTGTCTCTTCCAACAGAGAAGAGGGGCTTGGGAAAACTTCCAAAGGGGACGGATTTTTAATTTGCAATTATTTTAAGCTCATAAGGACTCAATGAAGGAGGATTAGTGCTTGGCGTCATTCGCGAAAGAGGGCTGTTTTGCGATGCATGTGAGTTGTGAGTCGGCACCCTCGCAGGCCATCAAGTAGCATTCTCTGATAAAAGACTTCCTTCTCTGCTCCCATACAGTGGTTGTGTGCAGCCCTCACAGCACTCTGTGTGCATATCCTGGCCTGGGGAAGAAATCTGTCATCGGTTGCATCTGATGACATTGCATTTTTTGGCTAAATGTTTTTGCTTATGTATTTTTGAATCATGTTGAGATGTTATAAACTAATAGGTCAGAAAATGACCCTCTTTATATGCAGATTTCATTCCTCACATTCAAAGCCTTCAGAAGGTTCAAAATCCTGGAGCAGAGAAAGCACAGAGCTGGGACTGCTGCTTTTGTGACCAAACTGAACGCAGTTTGTCTGTGTCCAGTGGAAAGCCACATACTGAAGCATCAGTTTTGCAGTAGAGAAAAGGCTTACTCTCAAGGCAGCCAAGTGAGAAGACGGGAGATATATATATATATATGCTGGGACTGCTGCTTTTGTGACCAAACTGAACGCAGTTTGTCTGTGTCCAGTGGAAAGCCAAATACTGAAGCATCAGTTTTGCAGTAGAGAAAAGGCTTACTCTCAAGGCAGCCAAGTGAGAAGACGGGATATATATATATATATATATATACACACACACATATATATATATGTATATATCTCAAGTCCATCTTGTCCATCTTGTCCACAGCAGGAAAGAGGTGTATTTGTGGGAAATGGTTAGGGGTGGTGCAAAGTGCAGAGGATTGAGATTGGTCACAAAAGGTTTGAGGGTGTTCCCCAGCAATCTACGTGGGTGCAAGCTGTCTGCATGTTCAGGAAGACGGTGACATCAGCAGGACCTGGGGGTTGTCTGGCCCTCTGACATCCAAAGGGACATTCAAGCAGGCTCAGTAGAGCGGTCAGCCAGCCCAGCCTGATTAGTGTTGGGCCACGCTAACTACATGGTCCTGAAAAACACTCTAGGCACACAACTGTGACTTCTGCACCAGAGATGATATCTTAAAAGCCAGATAGGAAGAAACAGAATGAGAGGTTAGTTGTGGAAAGTTACTGAAAGAAGGAGCAATTTGACCTGGGAATAAATTTGAACTGAAAAGCCATCTTGTCAGTCTGCTGTTCAGCACTGCTGCTGGCTGTAGCGAGGTGGCGAGGCTCGGGGGCCGACGTGGCCTTAGCCCTCACCCTGCTGTTGGTGGTGATTTCGTGTTCCTCATTTTCCACGTCCTAAGGATGAACCTCGGGGATTTCTTCCAGGTGGATTTCTGCAGGCAATGAAGCCACCGAGGGCTCTCTGTCCTCTTCGCTGCCTGTCACATGCTGCCAGGCACACAGACATCTCTTCAGAGAGTCACATTCTGGGGACACCCTGGAAAATAATGTGAAAGAACATAGTGACCAGCCTCGGTTTCCCAAATCTTGTAGCTGATACAATTTATCAACCAGTGAAGCCAGCCTGTTACCCTTCACTTTTCATTTAGTCATGGCTGCACTGACTCACTTCTAACACCAGGAAAAGGGGAACTTGCGCTCCTCGGTGTCCCCAAAGGGGAAGTGAAAGGAACAAGCAAAACAATCCCATTCAAGGACAGTGCAGACACTGCTAGAGAACCCGCCTTGCCAGCCAGCCCTCTGCAGGAGGGACAGCCCTCAGCAGGAGACCTGCGGGAGGTTTCTAAGAATGCAGCCTGGAAGCGAGAGTCATCCTGGGTTGCTGGGGGTAGGGTTTGCCTTGTCCTTTGTGTTTGGAGATGCCTCCCTGACACACGGATCCTCCATACAAGGGCTGTGGCCTGCAGTTGGAAAGCAGCCCTCTGGCCAGTGGACCACGAAAAGAAGCCAAGGAAAGTTCACTTGGACTCCTGTGTGACCTTGAGTGAGGCCTGGCTTTGCTGATTTAGTCACCTCTGAGACGGCACCCCGCCGTTCCTGCTGCTCTTGCCGCATTCCTGGGGCCTCCTCGCCAGCCCGTCCCTCCACCTGGGAAGGCAGAGCTTGCCTGGCAGATGTTGGCCAATTTTCCACATATGGGGGAGGAGGGTGAGGAGAAGAATCTTCCTTCTATATCTGTGTGGTTCTTTCCTCCCTTGATAACTCTTGAGATTTTCTCGGGGTTACTGGAAGGTGACCTGACTCACCTGCTGTCACAGTGGCAGGTGTGGGGAGGGGAAGCCAGCACACCACACTGACCAGCAGCCCCATTGCACGGAAGGTCTGTCCTGCCTCATTTGTGGTTGGTTGTGGGGTGCAGACAGTGGGAATCTTTGCAAAAGACACTGACTGCATGGGGCTACAGTTGTCACCATTGTCTCATGGTGACTGTTTCATAGGAGATGTGTCCTCGTGGCCAGACATCCTGTAGATGACCATGAGTTTCCAATGGGGCCCACGTGTATGGTCCAGCCAGGCCATGAGGGGGACGCAGAGGCAGGATGAGGTGGCGGGGAGCACACTCTGCCTGTCGCTGTCTTCTGGGACCAGCTGTTCTCAACCATGCAGAGAATTCAAGGGTCCTGGATCCTGGACAAGAACAAATTGAATCTTCCTTTCACTGGCCTCTGTCCTCTAACTGAAAGTAGCACCTCCTTCCACTGTAGGGAAAGCATCAACAGCAGTGATATCGCTCCCTGTCACGTTGTCACAACGGAAACCCCAGATAACTTCACTCTGTGTCACAGAGCTCAAGAAATACTGTGTACAGTCTTCGTGACTTCAAAATGTCCAGTTTATTAGGCTCGCGGCTAGCTCTGGCTATTTAATGTGTTAAAGTGGTCCTTCTGATCTTAGAGCAGAAACTTACAAACTGCTGTGACAATGTGGTACGGTTTCCTTTGCAGCCCCATGTATTTTATTCTTCCGAGAAGAGGTCACATGTCCCCACGTGACCACAAACGATTAGGAGACTCGGATATAGAGGTCTTTCCCCTCTTCTTCGGTCTCCAAACCCAATGCTCCAGTCTTCTCACAGGAACTCTGGAGGTGCTCCAGGTGAATCCTGACCTGTGCTTCCTGGGGACTTGCTGGAGTCAGGAGGGTGCTGCTCTCCAGGCCAGAACTGTCACTGCAGCGGGAAGGTGTGGAGCCCCCGGCAGCTGGGCCTGGGGTTGGAGGGAAGGGAACCATGGACTTGTCTGTTCTTTGCTTTCCTGGTCAAGGGCAACGCTTCAAATGTGGACCCCTCAGATGGGACGGATCTTGGACCAGTGTTGGGTTTCTGAGTTTCCTCCATAGCGAAGTCCCTGGGAGCTGAGGGGTCAGTTAAATGAGGTGAAGTTTTTTTTCTTTAACTTTACTTAAAGAAAGTTATTTTGTTATGAAAGTATGAATGTTTGTTCATTGTAGAAAATACAGATCGACTAAAAGGAAAAACATCAACATTACTCTTTCACTCAAATATTCTGCTGAGGATTTGGGGCAGATCTTTCCATGCTTGAAGGAACCCTAGCATAATACTGTTCTGTAACCAGGTTATTACAAACACCTATCCAGGTTATCATTTTTCTGCTCTTCTATTGCTTCAATATGACCTACTGATATAAGGCATAGAATTAATTTTTATCTCCAGTATATGTATTCCACCTCCTGTTGTTCATACAGTGATTTTACTGTTGTGAATGATGCCCAGCTTGTGCCCATAAATCAATATTTATTTAGCCATGGAGAAGGGTTGTTTTTCGGTCTCTTAATCTATCAAGGAGGCCTTTGTTTCTTACCAGCAATGCTAACTATGGGACATAGAAATTAAAATCAATATTGAACCTTCAGCGTTATCAGCTGGCGTAGTTGCCCGTTCATGAAATAATTCAACTGACACTTACAAACTCCCTCTGAGGCCCAGGAACCAGCCAGAGGCGGGGGACTGCCCTCCTCTGGGTCCACCCTGGGCGGGGTAGACGTGGGAGGAGGGGACACAGGGTGGGCAGTGGTCAGCGTCCAGGGGCTGCATCTGAGAGACTGGGAGAGACAGGGGAGTGCGTCTGTCTCAGCCATGCCGAGTGCGAGTTCATGAGTCAAATTCCTAAAAAAATGTGGGGGCAGCAAGTGCTGTGCTGAGTACAGAAAGTTCCAGAATTCAGGCTCCTTGGTCCTGGCTTTGTCTCTAATTGGTGCTAAGACCTTAGGTTAGTCACCTGTGGCCTGTCCCTGAGCACTCACTTTGTGATGGCCATGCGTGTGTTCTGTGTGGGGTACCGTGCTCAGGAGGCCAGAGGTGTTGACCCTGCTTTACAGAGACAATCAGAGGTAGAGAGCAGAGGCCTTTTTGAGCCCGAGTTTTTCCTGTGAAGTGGAAAGACTCATCCCTCCTTGCCTTATTTTGCTTGTCTGCTTCGAGGATCAAATTAGCTACTTTTGGTAACGATGCTTAAAAACGCCTATTTCAAGATAGAATGCGGGGAACTCTGCTGTAATGAATGGGAACTAAAGTCTGGTCCCTGTTGCGAGTGTATCTTTTCTCAATAAAAACACACCATTCCCCTCCCAGGTTGCTGCTGGAGGGAGCCACTTCTGGAGGTTTTATTGTCCCTGTGTTATAGGGCACACTCAGCTCCTGGCTGAGCTCAACAAAATTTGATATTGGGCACACAGGTCCGGCTGCCTGCCCCCTTTCAAAAACAAACCACTCAAAAAAGCAAATGTTGGTGAGAATCAAAGTCAGCTTTTATTCAGGAACACTGGTGACTGAGGAGAGATGTTAGGCTAACCCATCTCTCCGGTAAAGGAGAATGGCCAGACTAAAGCCATCTCAAAGACTCAGATTTATTGAGGGGTTTTTAAAGAGGGGGTTGAGGGACTGGAACTGGGAAGTGAAAAGCAGGAGGCAGGGGGACGTGAGCCTCAAGGGCTTCATGCAAAGTCTTGGGTGCAAGGTCTCGCCAGGACTCCACCTGGTTTCTGCTCTTGTCCACATCTCAGGGTCCTGCTGGATAGTACGTGACTCATTGCAAGTCTGCAGCTTCAGGCTGGCTGGAAAACAACTTTACACTGATGTAAATAATGTCATCTTGCACCATAACCAAGGTTCAAAATATCAAATAACCAAGGGAAAAGAGGGAACTCAGAGAAATGCATGCCAGGAAAAAAAGTGTGTCCTTAAAAAAACTTTTAGAGCCTGTGTGGTTTTAGGTCCCAACATGGCTACAGTCCTGCTCACTTCAACACCTGGATACTCACCAAGGACCTGAACAGTTTCACTGTGACCTGGGGGTGGGTGGGGGTGTGGGCAGAAAGCTTTCCTTTTCTCTCACCCTCTTGCTTGGACCAAAGACCCCTGAGACAAATCTAGAAAGGTCCAGAACCTTCTGCTCTAGGTACAGGGTTGACAGAACATGAGCACCAGGCTCAAGACCACCCACCTAGAGGGGGAGTTTCTCCCTGAGCTGTGAGGCCCTGATGTTGGCTTTAACAGGGGACAGACCCAAGTTTGACCCTGCTTCTGAAATTTACCATGTGAGTAAGTTTGGATGAGCCTTTTAACTTTTTCTAGCTTTATTTTCCTCATTTGCAACATAATTTACAAAATTGCTGTGAGGATCAGATAATGTAACATAGGCTAAGGCACAGTACCTAGTGCCATAGACTTCTCGGGCTGCCATAACAAAGTAGTCCCGACTGCGTGGTTTAAACAACGGAAATTTATTCTCTCATGGTTGTAGAGGTTGGAAGTTCAAGATTGAGGTGTCAGCAGGGTTGGTTTCTCCAGAGGCCTCTCTCCTTGGCTTGCATATGGCGTCTCTTCCCTGTGTTGTCATGTGGTGGTCCCTCTGTGCACGTCTGTGTCCTAATCTCTTCTTATGAGGACACCAGGCACATTGGATTATGGCCCACCCACATGACCTTGTTTTAACTAAATCCCCTCTGTAAAGACCCTACCTCCAAATATAGTCATATTCTGAGGTACTGGGGGTAAGGACTGCAGCATATGAATTTTGGGGACCACAGTTCAGCCCATAACACCTTGCATAGTGTCAGAGGCAAAGGTAACAATAACAGCTTCTATTTATTGAATGTCTGCTAACCTTGTCAGCAACACTGTGGAGCCATTTTATAGATGGAGAAACTGAGGCTCAGAGAGTCTGTGCCTGGTTCCAGGTCACAGAGCTTATAAGTGGCAGCTGGTGGCCCAGGAAGTGCCCTCACCAGGATGAATAGATCCAAACGATGCCATTCAAATACAACATGCACCGAGTCACACCATGTAATTGGAAACAGGACGCTGGTGTTGCATCTTCTCACAGCCCCCAGCCCCAGGCTCACCAGACCCATCAGGCACAAGGAGAAGCTACTGAGGACTCCTGCAGGCCACGTCCTAGGCATCTGCAGCCCACCTCTTGGGGCGCAGACGCTGGACTCCATGTTGCAGTGGGGTATTGACCTGCATGGCCCAGGCCCCAGGAGAAGGACAGTCCCAGACCCAGATCTCCTGGGCCCATGCGAATGACTCAGTCCCTAAACACATCAGTAGCTTCCAGGAGAATGGAGCCTCCGGACAGCCCCCTCTGTCCTCGGGAGCACAGGTTTGCCTCAGGAGAAGGCAACCCACGGAGCTGCACAAGATCAATAACACTGGCGTGTTTGAGTTTGAGAACACATGCAGCAAATTCACAAGGGTGGCTTGGAGCAGGAGCTGAGGCTGAGCCCAGCCACCAAGGCAGCTGTTTGCTTGCTCCTGTGGGAGACTTACGACCTGGGGCCAGCAGAGCCCCAGAAGGCAGCTGAAGGGAGGGACTGAAGTTGGCCAGTGAGGGCTCCTTCTCTCCCCGCCTCACCGTGCCCTCTTCTTCCTCCTGCTCTGCATGAGCCTTGTAGCTGACAGGTGATAGCTCGTGTCCCCTCCTTCCCTCTGGACGATGCTGTCTGTGATAGACACAAGAAGAGGCATTTTAAGCTCCATCTGTCAGATGAGGAAAGTGGGAGTCAGGGAGACCCAGTGACTGTCACGTCCATTCTGCCTTATGGGCTGGGGACAGGATCCACCTGGGTTATGAGACTCTTTGTCCTTCGCACTCCTACCCAGACTTATCCCTAGATGTGGCAGGATCTGATAAACCAACCAACCCAGCGGTAACAACAAAAAACAAAGAAATAGCAACATAGGATTCGGTTCTAGATGGCCAGGATCTCACCCTGCACTGGGTGGAGAGGTGGAGAGGTGGAGGAGGAGGAGTGACGAGCAGATGCAGGGAACCTCCATGCCCCCAGGACGCCCGCCCACCTGGGCCTACAAGGCCAGCTAAGCTGGGTTGGGGCCTTTCTGCTTACTCCTAGCCCAGGGTCTCTCTGTGCAGCAGGGCCAGTCTCAACCCAGAGGTCAGCCCCAACCACCTGGGCCTACTGGCACACAGGAAGTGCCCAATCAATGCTTCCATAATGAAACATTTATTAGGACTTAACAGTTGGGCCGAGCCTTCTAGAGGCTGATTATGTGTGGATAACATGGGTGCATCTCCCCTCCTTTGTGTCCGTGTCCTCCCCAGACGCTGTCCACTCTTTGGGCGAGAGACTGCCTCATGTCATGTTGTGGGTTCCCCACGCACAGCCCTGGTTACGGAATTGGCTCTGTGCATTGGTTCAGTTCACCACTTAGCATGAACTGAGTACCTGCTGGGAGCCGGGCACTGTGACAGGCTTTGGGGATACCTGGGGACCAGACACAGCCCAGCCAGCAAACCACCAGAAGCCAGGAGAGAGGCTGGAACAGATTCTCCTTCGTAGCCTCAGAAGGAAGCCACCCTGCCTACACCTTGATCTTGAACTTCCAGTCTCCAGAGCTGTGAGAATGAATTCCTATTCTTTAAGCCCCAGTGTTTGTTATGACAGGCCTAGTAAACTAGTACAGGCCCTGTCCAGTCTTCCTCAGGGAACCGCCTAGAATGGCTGAGGTTCAGCGCAAAAGACAGCCCTGGGCCTTTAGCCCTCCTGTTTCGACTCCTGGGAAGCCCAGTTGGTTCCACTTTCCAGGCACTTCTGATTTGCTTTTAGGTATCACTTGTTTGGGGCACTCCCAAAACCAAAGAGAAAAAACCAGCCAACCCAACGGTAACAACAAAAAACAAAGAAATAGCAACATAGGATCCAGGTTCCTCCAAAGTGGCCGTAGAGAGGCTTCTCTCCATTTGTCAAGATGGACAAATCTCAGCACAAGCTGCAGGAATTTTATCAAAGAGAGGCCTGAAGTAGAAATCTGTGTTTGTTAGGCTGATGATTTTTAAAGGCCAGGTCACTGGGTCTACTATGTGGGCACAGCCTGGCGTTGCTTGCAAAAGACCTTGATTTGGCTGCGGTTCCCAATCCTGGCTGCACAGCAGAAGCAGCCAGGGAGCTTTAAAAAAATACCCACAACAGGGCCCCACACCGACCAAGGAAATCAGTCTCCAGGGGCCCAGACACTAGTACTTTACATAGTGGATTCTAGTGCATAGCCACCTTGGGGCCAGCACTTCAGGAAGTGTGGACAGAAAGTTCTCGATTCAGCCAGTGACCCGGCCTCCCCCAGCCTCACTTCAGTTACACCAAGATGCCACATGTGCAAGAATTTCGGTCAGTCCTGACTCTTCACAGGGTCTCAGTCTTTGCTGAACCTGGTAGGCACCTGGTGGGTAGGTTTCCTGGGGCTGCTGAAACAAAACACCGCAAACTGGGCAGCTTAGAACAACAGAAATGAATTCTCTCACAATTCCAGAGGCTAGAAGTCGAAAACCAAGGTGTGGGCAGGGTTGGTTCCTTCTGGGGGCTGTGAGGGATAATCTGTTCCAGCCTCTCCCCTGGGTTCTGGTGGCTGCTGACAATCCTTGGCACTCCGTGGTGTGTGGCAGCATCACTCCAGTGTCTGCCTCCATCTTCACGTGGCTTCCTCTCTGTCTCTTCTCCTTTTTTGTCTCCTACACGGACACTAGTCACTGGATTTAGGGCCCACCCTGATCCAGGATGATCTCATCTGTAGACCCTTACCTTAATTACATCTACAGAGACCCTTATTCCAAATCAAGTCACATTCTGAGATTCCAGGTGGACATATCTTCTGTTGGGGGCCACCACTGAGCCCAGTGTACCTGGGGAGGTCTCACAAATCCTGGTGACAGGCTGCGCCCACATCAATTACATTAGAATCCCTGGGGCTGGGATCCCAGCATGGGGGAGTTTTCAAAGCTCCTGGTGACTCCAATGTGCAGCCTGGGTTGAGAAGCCAAAGGGAGCCTTTGTGTTTTCAGTTGCCTTTTAAGTGACTGAATACTCCCACCTGAGACGGGCCCAGTGGAGGGCCAGCTGGCAGAGGCGTCCAGAGTGCTTTGTGCCCAGGTTTCTAGTCTTGGCTGGTCCTACTCGATTGGGGTGGGAGGTGTGTGTGTCTTTTTTCAGTAAGTGAAGCACATGAAAGAGTGCTTGTGGCCACCCCGTGCTCTGGCTTCAGCCATAATGTGTTATTTCTGGCTTTTCTACACCTGGACAGCCTTGGCTTCAGTGAGGCGATGTTTGTCGTAGCTGGATAGCGCCACTTTGTAATCTGAATCTCTGGTGCTCCCACGAAGGTCTGGAACAAAGCACTTCTTCAGTCCTCGAGGTATTAAGAGTTTTCTCATAAGCACCCACGGAGTCAGTTTTGCTGGTCTTGTCAGCTGGATTCTCAGTAGTGCTTTTCATCCACAAAGAGGTTATTCAGGGCTTTCTTCAGTCTTAATTAATTGCAGACCCTTTGGATGGCCGCCCTGCGGGCCTGGAGAGCCCCTGGTCTGGTTTCCATTCTGCCCTCAGGCTGTGCCCTCCACAATGGAGCCCCACTGGCAGCAGACCCCTGGTGGCCCTGTCCCCACTGACCTGACTGGGACCCCTGCTGGCTCCTCGTGGAGCAGAATCAGAGCAAAATTTGAGCCTCAGATGTCAATTTGGGGATCAGTTTCCATGGCCAGCGGACTCAGGCTATTGATTCTGGATTTGGTTCACTCTTAGGGAAAGGGGATGAGAAACTGAGCCCTGCATGGAGAGAGGGGGCTCCACATCTCTGCCTAAGGACAGGATAACAGAGTGTTGAGTACACGGACCTTGGTACCAGCATGGGTTCAAATCCCAGCTTTGCCATGACCAGCTGTAGGGCCTGAAGCAATTTCTTAACCTCTCTGTGCCTGACTTTCTCTTCCTGAAAGGTAGCGATGACAACAGGACCTAGCTCAAGGGGCGATGGTGTGGGACATTGTCAGCTCCAGTACCTGGTAAATGCTCATGTTGTCATGGTTACCTTACTGAAGACGAAGCTGTGGCTGTCTCTGAGAATTGTCATGTTTAAGAAGCACAGTTTGATCATGGAAGATCAATGCAAAAGAAATTCCACTCTTTATGTGTGCTTCTGGAAAGATATTAAAGGGGCTCTCATTTATAATTCTCAGCAACCCTTCTCATTTTTCCTTTTCTGTGGCATCCCAATTCTCTCACTCTCTGATCGCTTTCTCTCCTAACCCCCTTCCCAATGCCTCCTTCTGACCATATAAAGCTCTTTCTCTTCTACCCTCCCCAGTTCTCCTTGACCCCCAAATTCAAATGCCTCCCAACACAGAACAGCAGCAACGTCCTCCTGAGAGGTGCAGAGAGGTGAGAGGAGGGGACTGGCTCAGGCGCCATAGGTTAGTAGTTATACTCATATTTATAATAAGGGATGAAGCTGGGACTTGAATGCTGGTCTGTTGATTCCTAAATAGGAGCAGGTTTGAAGGGCTTGTACGAATTCCCTTGGAGGCAGGGTAACTGGGAGGTGTGGCTTTCAGGGGGTGCTACAACCTTCCTACTTTTGTAAAAGACCCACAGCTCACTCCTGGACAAATGCCTAGTTGATCTGGAGCCATTCTAAGGGGGTCTGTAAATCCAAAGCCATTCACTGGCAATATGGTTTCTTACTTTTTGAGATTAACCTTTTACACTGTCATTCAATGAACACTTACTGAGCACCTTAATGATGAAAACTCTCTTGGGTGCTGAGAAACTTGAGGAATGGAAAATAAAACAATATATATTGGCCCTGCCCTAATCAGATTGACATTTTCAGTGGGGAAATAAGACAAAAGTTCGACAGTAAGAAAGTACCAAATATTCGCTGAAGGCAACAGGTTCTCCATGTCTGGAGAGCAGACATATCAGCCAGGTCTGGAAAGGTCTAGAAAAATGATGTAGATGGGGGAAGCTTGAGCTGGGTTTGGGATGGGAATGGGAATGGCAAAGGCTTGGGAGGCTTTGTGTTGAAGCCTGACAACAGTAAAGGGGCCAGACTGGAACGGAAATGCAAATATCCAAGACTACTTACAGGGGACCAGCAGTCCCTGATTTTGTTCAGAGCCATCACTAGAATTAGTGATCCATGTGCGTATGGGAGAAGTGGGGTATTTGTTCTATGCTTCAGACTAGTAGAGAAAGCACAGCCTATGCTGGCTCTGCACTCCCAGGATTGCCAGGATAAATGCATAAGGTTCTGGGCATTTCTTTAGCAGCTGTGAGGGTGACAGACCAAACTAGAGGCTGTAAGGAGTTAGCAAAACAGAGGACAAGTCCTGCTCTCTCCACACAGCAGCCTTCCCTGCAAACATATGTGCACAGGAGCCGCAAAGAGCAGACAGCCCATCTGGGCCTGGTGGGGTTTCTTGGGCAGTGTGTGGTGAGGAACTGCCCTCTCTTCTCTCAGGAGCCAGGAAGAGTCCCAGTGCCAACTCTGTGCTGAGCACCATGTTCTAAGTTGTGCAGTCCCTGGCCTCGAGAGGCTCACAGTCTATGCAGGTGGTTCTCACCTGGAGGATAGGGCCCCATCTCCAGAGATGCCAACTCACAGGCCTGGGGTGGGGCCTGATAATTTGCACGTCTATCACATGCCAGGTGATGCTGATGCTGCTTGTCTAGGGCTGTACTTTGAGAGCCACCTGTCCAAGATGGAATCTCAATGACGGACGCCTGAGAACCACGTGGGCCTAGTTTCTGGAGATCCTGATTTAGCAAGTCTGCCATAGACTGGAATAAATGAACACATTTTGACAAGTGTCCCTGGGGATTCTGATTCTGATGTACATTTATAGGGAAAGTGAAGGAAAATGGTCAGGGCCCCTCAGAAGTTCAGGATCTTGATGAGCATTTGATGTAAATATGCATGTACACCCAGGTGTTCCTTGGTTATTGTCTGATGTAATTGCACATGTGCACACAGGTGTCCTGGGTTATGGACTTAAGTATAAAGGACGAGTGGCTCTGATCCATGGGCCCCCCCCACCCCTGGGATGCCCCCGGGGGGCCATGGGGAAGCCACTACTTCTGCTAGAGGCTGTTGCTGCAACCTGTTGCTGCCAGTGTCCCCGGGATGCCCTGAGAGGCCACCACCACTGCTGCTTCCACTGCTACTGTTGAGGACTGAGCTTGTGTTGTCTGCCAATCGCTCCCGGGATCTTTCCCAATTACCTAGTGTAAACCTGCATGTGAGGGGTCTGGTGACCCAGTCTGTACAGTGGGTTTGAAGGGTCTGAGCCCTAGCCCTGACAATACAGATGGAAACTTAGTATATCTAAAATTATGAAACTTTTTGGCTTTAGTTATGATTGTTGTAACCCTACAACATCAGGAACCTCACTAGGGAGCTGGATTCTGGACTCTGGGGCAGCATCCCGAATCTGTGTATTTAACAAGCACAGTAGGTGACTCTTAGGGTGAGCATGTTAGAGACATGGCCAGACGGCATAGAGAAGGTGGGAGTGGGGGCCCCTCCCTCACCAGGGAGGGGGTGTCTGTTTTCCCTGTGTCAAGCCTTGTATTCCACCTCCCACGGCTGGGCCACAGCAGTAGAACAGTCACCAGCGTGGGTCCAGTGAGTGCCTGATTGTCCATTGTGCTATGCTTGGCATTCAGCCAGCTGCCCACACCATCCAGTATTCTCAACTGTGGAAACACCCGGCAATTGTCAGGAAAATTTTGACCTTGCTCAAGCTCAGCAGGGCTGGGTCCTGGACTTCACCTGTCTGCCGCCCCCTGACTTTAGCTGCTGTTGACTCTTTCTTTGCTAGGAGGTTCAGTGACTCGGTTTGCAGCATTTCAGATCCTTACCTCCGATCTCCTGAAAAAGCAGAGATGCTATCCAAAGGCTGACGGTATGCAGATGCTTATTGAAATATGTGCTACCGAATTCTCACTCATCCTGTGTGAACGAAGCTTATGCAACCTGCCATGGTGAGTCACGCTGCCTCACCCCCGCCCCCACACACTCAGCAGATTGACTGATGCTAAACATGGGAGCTTGCAGAACAGAGTTTAAACAGCACTTTGCATACTAAGCACAAATGTTCCAGCTCCACCCATGCAATTCTGTGAGGAGCAGTTTGGGAGATTCCCTCAAGGAAGTCCCAAAACTTGGAGGGAGGCTTAAGAAGGCAGGGAAAGAGGTAAAGGGCAGTTTTGCTTCAAGGTCCTATTTGGGGGCAATCATGACTGTAGAACACAGAGGAAGGGTTATCCAGACCCATCCAGGACACCCGGAGCCTGTGCGCTCTCTATCCCACACAGAACCAACGGGTGGGGTGAGAGCTCAGGACGGAACCCAGGGGCCAACCCGGCTCCCACACACACTGGGGGAGTCTCTCAGTTTTTGAATCTGTAAAATGGGAAGAAAATGTCTTTCCTACACTCCACATTGGAAGATCTGAGAGAATTTGCATGCATGAAGTTGGTTCCCCAGGAGATTTCCATCACCAGCCACCAGCCCTGTCCTCCCCAATGACAGGGGCCAGGAGCTGGAACTCTCACTCTCCAGCATTGGATCTTAATGGGGAACCCACTGGAGAAGTAGGAGGACTCTAAAGGCAGCAGCGGGTCGGGAAATGGAAATGCTTTATGACCTTTTATGTACCTTTTTACAGGCACCCTGGAGAAAGCGGGTGTTTCGATCGTTATAACCATTAGCGCTAAGTTTGCCTTCGCCTGGCTTCTCGTGGCTTTCTCAACAATGGCACTTGGACAGAAGATGGGGGATAGCACCATGCTTTGAGAACCCAAGGGACTCCCAAAGCCTATAAACAAGTGCACACTTGTCCTAATGATCTTTATCACATGATGTCCCACCACCTAAGTTCAGACGTGGGGCTGGGCAGGAGCCCCTGGCCAGAGGCAGGGAGCGTGGGAGGCGGGGCCGGCGGGGCGTGGCCAGCAGGTGCCGAGAACACCTGCCCGTGGGGCAGGCAGCCCACCCAGGGGACGGGAGTTGACGTCAGAAGACATCCGCGAAGCCTTGCTGCACCACCGGCAGATGGATTGAGTGACTCTGGGCGAGATGTCGAATTTCTCTGAGTTTCAGCTTCTTTAAAAAATGACAACACGGCCAGCTTGCCAGCCTAGCAGTTTTGGGGTTCTAGCGCAATGGCTTGCAAGCTGTCTGTAAGCTGTTATGTGAGAATAAAACACTTATAACCAGCCACCTCCACTCCGCAGAAAGGCTTAGAGTCAGTTTAGTTACTATAAAGTGTGAACGTGGGGAAGATTTTGATGGATGCCTGAGCAGCAGCCTCTCCCTGCAGCCTCTCAGAGTGTGCGCTCACCTTGCCCACGTGCACGTGGCAGCCTTGGCTACCGGTCCTCTGTGTGTCCTCAGCTCTATGAGCTGAGCTTCTGACTGGGTGGTGGGGGGCTTCCCTCTTTGGGTGTCATGACCTCTATGGACCCATTGTTAGGATAATGTTTAAAACGTATACAATAAAACACTCTGGATTACAAGGGAAATTAATTATATGGATATGCAGTTATCAAATTTTTTAAAAAATCTGTGCTCTTTTTAATGCATTTTATAGTAACATCTATCAACAGTTCCAATAACGACTCTAATTTCAATGTAGTGATAGACATCAACACTATTCTGAGATTTCTGGAACAAATGTAATGCTTTATGAAAGTATCTGTGATTTGTAATCGGTGACCAAGTGTCAGGTATTGTCTCTGCTGCTGTGGTCTGCTGTGTACATTCATGGTGGAAGGAAATCCTAGTTTGCAGCTAGATATTAGTGAAAATAAAAATGTCATTATTTGCCTATGAAAGTTCCAGACCCCCTGATTTCTGTCCACAGACACTTTAGGGGTCTATGGACAGAAATCAGGTTGGACTCCTGATTAAGACCCTTCACATTAGAGCTTAGCCACCAGGAGTGTCTGCCTGGCTTCCCATAGCTGTGCCGTACTTTTTCTCCTCTTCCCTCCCTTTTCTCTCTCCTTTCTTTTCTGTTTCTTCTCTCTATCCCTCCTTTCTCTCTTCTTTCTTCCTTCCTTCCTTCCTTCTTTCCATTGTTGCCAGTACTTCAAAAAGTTTTGGAGAAATGGAATTAAAAGGTAATATGAATCTTTCTGTGATTTTTTTTTCAAGTATCCTCTTATTTTCATATCAAATCTCCAGAATTTTAAATGTTGGCAACTAATTCAAAATTTAAAAATATTTTTTTGGTGAGCCAAACAACATATGTTTGTGGGCTGCAAGTTCTCCCTTCAAGTTCACCCAAGAAATGGGAATGCTGGTGCCAGGCTTGAAAATCAACAGCTACCCAATGTAAGAGAGGTTTCAGAGAGGGACAGCACTTTGTGAATGTGAGCTGTTCTGTGCTGTCTGCTGCTGATGGCAATTAGCTGCGTACTGGGCAGCGGCTAGTCATTCATTCTTTGAATAATCATTTGATGTTCACTGAATGTTTGTCATGTTATTTCTTACCAGATGATAAGATCCTTGAGGGACTAAAATCTGTATTAGTTTCCTATGGCTGCTATAACAAATTGCTACAAATTTAGTGGTTTAAAACAACACAAACGAATAATCTTACAGTTTTGGAGGTTAGAAGTCTGAAATGGGTCTCACCGGGCTAAAACCAAGGGGCTGGCAGGGCTGCCTTCCTTCTGGATGCTCCAGGAGAGAATCTTTCTGCTTGTCTTTCCAGCTTCTAGGGGCACCTGCATCCCTTGGCTTGTGGCCTCATCACTCCAGCCTCTGCTTCTGTGGTGACAGCTTCATTGCTCCTCCTTGGCCTCTGTGGCCGGAGCATGGTCAGTGCTGGCTGGGGCTGGAGGCAGCCGGACAGAGGAGAGAAGGGCATCTGAAAAGAAGGGACAATAGCAGTGTCCCCCATTGCACAGAGTGGTTAGGTTGAATGGGCTGATATATTTATTCCAAGTGCTTAGAACAGCTCTTGGTATACAGTTAGGATGACCAACTGTCCTGGTTTGCCCTAGTTCCCTGAGGGGGATGGGAGGGGTCCCTGAACATGGGGCTTTCAGTGTTAAAACCACAATAGACAGATAGGGATGAGTTGGTTTCCCTACTAAGAGCTCAGCAAGTGTTAGCTACCATCATTGTCTTAGATATGAGAAGATTTCCTAATTGCCAGAGCACAGAGAAGGAGGAAGGGAGAGGGAATGTTAGTGCCACTGAGGGTTAAGAGGCTCCAAGCCTGACCTTCAAGGTGACATAGAACCCTGGGGGATTTTGATTTTCTTAACAATTTAAAAGAATGCTCACTCTTTGTGACCCCAGGGAAAAATCAAGGGCCTACAAAAAAGGAAGATATAAAGACCCAAACTCCAGAACTGCCAGCTTGATGAATGGACTGGAATCGAGAGGGGGACCTTCAGTGCCACACTCCGCAGACCCTACTTTACAGTGGGCTTCCTGATCACACAAGCCACCTGCCTGGGATTCTGGGCTCCCATACTTTGCTGTTTGGCTACTAGAACTCTTTTTTACAAACCTAAATGTTTTGAGATCTCTTTGTGTTGCAAAATAAAGATTCTATTTTCTGGGCTGATATTTCACTGAATTTGTTGCAGTTTATAACTCCTCAAGGTGCTATTAGCTGTGCTGAATGCTAGAAGAGCCAGTATTCTCATCTTTGCCTCCTGAGCATATGACTACCAGGTTCATGAAAATTCAGAGCTTTCTCGGGTACAGGCTTTGCTTATAACTATGCGTAGGAGACTGGGAAAATCTCATGGATGCAGAGGTACTGGTTGGTACCTATGAGAGCCCCCTTTTCACGTTTTTAAATTGACTCAATTGGAATCTAATTGTTTCATTTAGAATTAATTTCATGCCCTTGTCTCTTAATTAATTAACATCCCACTGCTCTCCATATGTAAAATCTTTGTCAGCTGACCTGCCTTCTGCTTGTACTGCCCTGTCCACCCTCCCAACAGCACGATGGGACCACATGATGGGTCCAGGAGCTTTCCCCTGTCAGTGGCTCCAAGAGCCCTCGGGAGCTGTTCCTGAAGGGTGCATTAGGCAGAGCCCTTCATTCCTTCCTGACTGAAACTCACAGCGAGAAACCCGTTTTCTATTGTGTATGTGTGCACACATATAAAAACCATGTGGGTATGTGTGCATAGGTGTATATATACGTACGTATGCATATGTATAACTGGAAAGGTTTACCCAGCTACTTGCTCTTAACATGCGTTATGCACACAGACATTTTTAATTCTACTAAGTACGCCTGTATTCATGTGTATAACATATGCACGTATACACATGTGAGTATTACTGAAAAAGTTTAACACAATACTTTCCCTATGTATGCTATGCACTCTGACCTATTCTGTTCCATACTCGTTTCATTTTTACCAGTTGCTGGCTGTGGCTGTCTAGATGGGTTTTGTAACATATCAGTGGGTTGCAACCCCTTACAGACCACAGCTTGAGAACAGGATCTTGCAAGCAGGAGGAGTTGATGCCTGCCAGGCAGCTGAGTCTTTCCTTGGAGGCTCTTGTGGGGCTGGGTGGAGCTGGGCAGGGTAGGGCTGTTTCTGGTGGTTTCTCCGTCTGGGTGATTTAGTTGTGTTTCTTCCCGTTTCTCCTGGCCCTGACCTCTGCCTGCCTGTTTCCCCTAGATCCTGTTATTTTTTCTTTTAACCTAATTCCTAGACCCTTGTGCTTCTCCAAGCAGGCCTCTGTGGGTTTCCTCCACCCAGCCTGCACTGTCTTCTATTTGGCTGCAAGAGTGCAGCCAGGTGGGAAAGCCCTTTGACTTGCTAACAGGGGTGTATCTCATTTCTTCTTATAGCCACCTGTGAAGCCGGTACCACACCTGGTTTTACAGTGGAAACTGCTTCCTCTAAGAAACGCTGTGCCCAGGACCTACAGCTAATACGGGAAAATGCAGCCTTTCAAAACCAGACCCACCTAGCCCCAGGGCCTAGGTTTTCAATCCCTGTGCTGTCCAGACTCCCTTTTCTGGAGACTGCGGTTTAAGGGAGGAGCTCTGA
The DNA here is from genome assembly GCF_000696425.1 of Galeopterus variegatus. Lineage (NCBI taxonomy): Eukaryota > Metazoa > Chordata > Mammalia > Dermoptera > Cynocephalidae > Galeopterus > Galeopterus variegatus. The sequence goes on along the minus strand of NW_007729527.1, from coordinate 12,655 downwards.
TCATTTTCTTGGAGGGAGAATGTTCTCTTTTTAATGAGAAGCAGCTCTTGAGAATTTGGTTGTCAGTGTTGCCCAAGTTTGGGAACTTTTCAGGATGTCATTGGACATGAAATTGATTTTGTTTTGTTTTTTTAAAGTGCCAGGAGTGATAAAAGTTGCACTCAGCGTTCCCTTGCTTGCTTGCAGCTTTCTTGTTTTCTTACCTGTTCTCTTTGTACCTGTGCATGGTGGGGGTGCCTGCTGACATTTGGCTGGTTGGAGGGAGGTGTGTAGTCATGCTGGTGAGGTTTAGGTATTTCTGAGGAAGCAGAGCACTGCCTAGCCAGGGGTAGGCTGCCCTGTGTGGGTTGTGAGCTCCCATTCCTGCAAGTATCCAAGCCAATTTGCCCAAGAAAGCCTCCTGGAATGTATCCTTTTGGATACCCAAGTCTTAGCATAATGCCTGTATACAGAAAGAGCTTAATAAAGGCTGTTAAATGAATGAGGTGGTTTTTTTTGTTTTTTTTTAGCTTGGATGATCCTTTCTCCCCTGGTAAATCTCAGAAAGGGTGAATGTGAGAAATTTTTTTTTGTTTTTTTTTGTTTTTTTAGCTTGGATGATCCTTTCTCCCCTGGTAAATCTCAGAAAGGGTGAATGTGAGAAAGGACAGTGAGAGATGGGTCAAAGTTCTCATCAGCCTTTCATTCTCAAAACCACGTGATAGACAATAGACTAACTCTCTTAACAATCAACAAAGAGCATGACTTGACTCAGCTGCTCTTACCAGAAGCACCTCCCAGTATTTCATGTTTTATAACTGAGATGTCTTTTTTTTTTTTTGTCTTTTTGTCTTTTTTCGTGACCGGCAACGGATCGCAACCCTCAGTGTTGCGCCTGTACCGGACCGGGACCGGCTATGGGATCGCAACCCTCAGTGTTGTCCCCGCTCCTCGCTCAGCCAGTGAGCGGCTGGTCTGTTTTGTGGGATCCGAACCCTCGGCAGGAGCGCCGCCGCGCTTCCCAAGCGGCGCACTGTAGCAGTGCGCCACCGGGCCGGCCCCATAACTGAGATGTCTTAAAGGTACTACCTCAATGCCCTTCTGCCACAAGCTAAGCCCGTGTTCCTTGCTCATACTCACTGGCAAGAGAAAGCTGGGTTGGAGGAGCACTTGAAGGGTCTCCATCCTACTGGGTTGTCTGAGAGCTGGGGTTCGCAAACTACAGCCTGATGGCCAAATCCAGTTTGCTCTCTGTCTTTGTAAATGTACTTTTATTGGAGCACAATAAACTTTTAACAGATCATCGGTGGATGTTTCATGATACAAAGGCAGAGTTGAGTAGTTGCCTGTAAAGCCTAAAACATTTAGTATCTGTATATTTACAGGAAAAGTTTGCTTACCCTTGATCTATAGTAAAAAAGATTCAGGATAAAGGCTGAAAGCATGAGCTAATATTATGGTAGAGATGCTCAGCAATTCCACTGCTAGGTATATATCCCAAAGAATTGAAATAAGTTCTCAACAGATAGTTGTACACAGATGTTCATAGCAGCATTATTCACAATAGGAAAAGGTGGAAACAACCCAGGTGCCTATCAGCAGATGAATGGGTAAACAAAATGTGTATATCCTTACACGTGTACATTGCCCTATTATTCAGCCATTAAAAGCAATGTACCCACACACGGAAGTACCCACACACGGATGACCCACAGAAACATTACACTAAGTGAGAGAAGTCATACAAAAGATCACGTATTATACAATTCCATTTATAAAAAAATGTCCAGAATAGGTAAATCCAAAGAGACAGAGGCAGATTAGTGATTGCCGGGGGTCAGGGTGGGAGGTGGGGGAGGGAGAATAGGGACTGACTGCTTAATGGGTATGAGGTTTTATTTTGGGGTAATGAAAATGTTTTGGAACTAAATAGAGGTAGTGGTTGTAGAGCATCATGAATGTACTGAAAACCACTGATTTGTTCACTTTTAAAACGGTTAATTTTATATTATGTGAATTTTATCTCAATTTAAAAAAAATAATGGGGATGCTGAGCAGAAAGATGACCTTCCGGAGGGTCATCTACAGCCTTGGGAGTCCTCAGTGCTCCAGTCTCTTGCCCAACCCCTGCCCCCCACATCTATGATGTATTTGTGCGTGGTACATTTATGATGACTCTAAGTCCCTTACAGTAACAGCACTATATACATTTTTCCCTCAGAGTATATTTCTATTAAGTAGGCAGGCAGGGAGCGTCTCATTATCCCTCTGCAGAGTTTCTCCACCATGTAAGTCCCATCTGCTGCCAAGAAACTTCCCCATTCCACCCTTCAAGGTGCTTGAAGTTCCCTGCACAAGCTGTAGTTGCTTAGCTGGGGGACTTCTTTCCACAGCACGTCCATGTTGGGGCATACATTTCTCAGCTGGGCAGGGTGGCGTAGGGGGTAGGCAGGCAGGAACGGCAGAGAATGGGATGGAAATGCATTAACAAACAAAGAGGGCCTTGTCTCAGGGTTCTGAAAGGGATAGAATGGTGACAGAGGCTGAGCATCATGGTCAGAAGGTGTCTTGCTAGGGCTAGGGCTCACAGACCCTTCAAACTTGTTGTACAGACTGGGTCACAGACCCCTCATATGCCTGGCTGGGTCATCAGACCCCTCACATGCCTGACTGGGTCACCGAACCCCTCACATGCAGGTCCATGAGCTAGGTAATTGGGAAAGATCCTGGGAGCTATTGGCGGATGACACGAGCCCAGTCCTCAGCTTCCTCAGCAGCAGCAGCAGCAGCAGTGACCTCTTGGGGCATCCCGGGGGTGGGGAGGTCTCCATGGATCAGAGCCACTCATCCTTTATACTTAAGTCCGATAACCTAGGACACCTGGGTGTCCATGCGTAAATTACATTAGATAATAACCAAGGAACACCTGGGTGTACGTGCATATTTACATCAAATACTTGGCAAGATTCTGAACATCTGAGGGAACCATTTTCTCTTACTTTCCCTACAGAGGGGAAAGCCATGGTCAGAGAGAAGTGGACAATTAGTGTGATGATGGGGTCTTGGTTGGGGAGCAGCCACTTTGTTAGAGGCATGGTCGTCATGCTGCGTGTTTGTGGAGGCACCATTCATGTCACGGCTGTGTGTGGAGCTCTTGAGCTCGGGTGGCCCACAACCACACATTGTATGTAATGGTTCTGGGTAAAAGTCAGTTCACCAGACCAATTAGCTTAAATTTTATTTCTTTCAGATGCCAGCATAATATGAAAAATTTCAATGCTAAATGCTACAATTTTGGTTATTGCTGGTGAAATATGTTTTTCTATATATTTAATTGTTAGAAGCCAACTTCTCGTTAATGCTGTTAAAACATTTCTGTTGAGGTTCTTAAGCAATCCTATCAAACAACACAATGTGTTAATTTGGCCAATTTAGCATCTTGGCTATTTGGTTAGTTGATATTAATTGAATTGATTTTTGGCTAAAGACCTGGGCAAAGCCATTGGCTGGTTAGTGTTGGCAATTGAGATTCTGGGTACCCCAATTTGCCCAAGCCTAGCCCTTCTGGATCAAGGACAAATAGAAATCCCAAGAAGACTAACTGATCTGGCTGGGCTTGGCAGTGAGAGAACTGAGTGCGTGGTCAGGATTCCTCATCTTTAAGAGTTGTGGGCTTTTTTTGGAGCAGGCTGGGGCTACAGAGATGTCCTAGGATGTGTTTGGACCAGATCAGATTTCTGGCCAACAGGGGCCACTCTGTTAACCCTTGTCTTTTCATTAAAGCCAAAGTAACCATAATGCATGGTAAATGTTAGTTCCATTGGTGGATCATGGCTCCTTCCTAAAAATCTAATAAAAATTATTGAGCCTCTCCCCAGACAAATGTATGTATAATGGTGTATGAGTTTCATGGGGTTGCTGTAACAAAGTAACACAAACCGGGTGTCTTAAACAACAGACATGTATTGACTCAGTTCTGGAAGTCAGAAATTGGAGATCAGAGTGTCTGCAGGGATGGTTCCTTCTGGGCTATGAGGAAGAATCAGTTCCAAGCCTCTCTCCCTGGCTTGTTCCAGGCCATCTCCTGCCTATGTGTCTGCTTTCTATGCATATCCTTGTGCCCACATTTTCCCCTGTTAGAAGGGCACAAGTCTAGAGGCGGAGTGAAGCGCACCAGACTGGCCCAACTCTGCGACCTCTGTGAGTCACTCCCAGCCCAGCCCCACTTGCGGGGCGAAGCCCGACTGCT
>NW_007729527.1:5803-6820 GCF_000696425.1 Galeopterus variegatus | reverse complement strand
AAAAAAGACAAAAAGGAAAAAAAAAATTGTGGAATGACTGTGATTACTTTGTGTATATGAGAAATGTAGGCAACTCTAGTTGTAGTCTAAACAGCTGGGGAGGAGACCATGACCCTATTCAGCTAAGTCTCATTGACCTGGGCAGGAATGTTAGGAAAGATCTCTGGAGCAAGCAGTTGGAGAAAGTCCTGGAAGGTGAGTAGAACACAGGTAATTAGGTGATCTGAACAGGGAGTGGGGAACAGGCATAGGATGCAGGCCACAGGTCCCTGACCCTGGGAGTGAGTTTAGGTACAAGACCTCATTCAATACAAGTACCAGAGAGAGCAGACAGGGTCAGCCAAGAGGAACCTGACATGAGACTGGAGTCCCTAGACCGGGATTGGGCCCAAGAATGCGACTGGGAGAGCTCATCAGTGGCCCCAGGGCACACGGTTAAAGTGGGACCAGTCAATGAGCTCTGTGTTTGCCCTGATTCAGGCAGTGTTGGTGTAGAGCCTGAGTAACTAGAGCTAAATATTCTCAGAATTATGACTATAGGACAAGGGAAACCAGAAAACGGGCAGTTCATCGAGCAAGCATGGTAAATTTTTTTTAAAATATGTTTTATAAGACATAAAAAACATAGACCACAAGGAGAGCATGAAAAAAGTGAATGTGTTAAAAAAAATGTTTTTCATCAAAAGACAGCATAAACAAAGTAGGGGCTCGAAGGGATACTCCTATACCAATGACTTAGCAGCATTACCCACAATAGCCAAAAGGTGGAAGCGACCAGGTCTGTTGATGGTGAATGGATAAACAGAGTGTCCTATATACATACAGCAGATATAACGTTATTCAGCCTTAGACAGGAATCAGCTGGGGGGGCGGGAGAATGGGGAGTTATTGTTTAATGGGTACAGAGATTCAGTTTTGCAAGATGAAAAAAGGTGCTGTGGATAGATGGTGGGGATGGTGGCACAACAGTGTGAATGTACTTAATGCCACTGTATGTTCACTTACAAATGACTGAAA
>NW_007729527.1:3488-4875 GCF_000696425.1 Galeopterus variegatus | reverse complement strand
CCGCCGCGCTTCCCAAGCGGCGCACTGTAGCAGTGCGCCACCGGGCCGGCCCTGAAATGGTAAATTTTATGTATGTATATTTTACCACAAGTTAAAAAAGAGCATAAACGAAAAGAAAAGACAAGCTACAGACCGGGAGAAGGTATCATTAAGTTTTTGTATCTGTGACTGGAAACACACAGTCTCTGGGTGACAGAACAGACTAAGTACATGCTCACTTAGCAGTCTTTTTGCCAATTTCCCACACCCCAACTTCCCACAGGGCAGCACAGTGAGACCCAGATGTCCTCCGCATGTGCAGGGAAGAGCTCCAAAATTATGGATCTCAGAGCACAGATGGATGCAGCTGGTCCATCTAGCCCTCCCTCCCACTCTGGAGACCTTTGCTCTCTCTCTAATGTAAACACAAATCCACTCCAGGGAAAGGAGAAGCAGGTCTCTGGGTTTTTATAACCCTTTGGAATGTAAGTAAATGACCCTGGATTTATCACCCTTAGGAAATGAGGAGAAAACAGCTCTGGGGAAAGGAAGACAGTCTCTATCTTTGTAGCATGTCTGTATTTGCTGCTCAGAAAGGACCAGAAGGCACAGGAACACTGAGAGCTCTATGGAGGATGGCCTGCCCACAATATCTATGACATATATGACCAAAATGGGATAAATATATGATTACTTAACTAACTCCTACAAATAAACAAGGAGAAGATAAGCAATCCTATCAAAAATTGGATAAAAGAATGTAAATCAGTCATTTATAGAAGAGGAATTCCAAATGGCCAAGAAGCATTTGAAAACATTGCCAGACTAACTAGTCCTGTAATTAGGTAACTGGTACTGAAATTAAAATGGGTCCCAACCACATATGGAAATATTTCCCAGTATTAAAGAGAAAAAAGAGTGAAGTGCTACACGGTCAGGTTGTGGGAACTGGTGCAGAGAGCCAAAGCATGACTCTTCTGATACCGTGAGGAGCGGCTCACTCACCTGCCAGCCCACCTCCTCACCCGGCCGGGGGAAGACGGTGGATGGACCCCACAGTTCTGTCTGCCCCATCCCCACCCCACGGATGCATCCTGGAAGGTGCTGGTGGGCAGTAAGATGCTACCAGATGCAAACTGTGTTCCTGTCCTGGGGGCCGCACAGCTGACATCTGGGCCAGAGTGGCACACACAAGGCTCCGCCTGTGGTGATGGCCTCCTGTCCTGGATCTGCCTTGGGTGGAGTTCTTCAGTCTGGGAAGGACGCAGACTTTGTAATGCACCTCTTTACTCGGAAACTCTGCTTCAGTCACCTCTTAGTTTACAGGGTGACAGGCTGGAAGACAATATGGAGACTGCTTTGATGACTCTGGCATTCCATGGGTGTTGGGAAGCTATGGCTGGTTATC
>NW_007729527.1:0-280 GCF_000696425.1 Galeopterus variegatus | reverse complement strand
GGTTTAATTTGTTTGGTAGGAGGGAAGTTAATCTCTTAAAAGACCTAGCTGGCTATTCTTAAATTCAATTTTAAAGAGTATTTGTGGGTAGGGAGATAGATGGAAACGTGTTTGGGGTGTATATCCATGTTTTAAACACAGTTCTCTGTATATGTCATGGGAAGGGGCTCTGCTTTTCTTTGCACCAACTCTCCAAATAAAGGAAGTGAAGTGTTCTGCAAGTCGGGGCTCGTGCAGGGAGGTGGATGAATTTGCTGCCACTGTGGGGAAGAGAAGCTTG
>NW_007729526.1:226764-235246 GCF_000696425.1 Galeopterus variegatus | reverse complement strand
TTTTAAAAATATAAGCTGTTGTATTCATCTTTGTGTACCTAAAACATTCTGAGTTCAAAAAGAAAGACAGATATAAAGTATGTCTGTAAATAACACAAAATTCTATGACAAAATTAAAGTTTAAATGGTAAATTGAGTGAAATGTATTCACAATAAGACCAATGAATGGTTAATGTCACTTACTGAAAAATGGAAAATAGATAAGAACAGTATATTCAAAATTGCAAATAAAATGAAGGATTAGAATATTAAAAGTATATTACATAATAATTTATCAACATGGTAGCTTCATTTAATCCATTTTTCTCTGCATAGATCCCTAAAATATCTATAATTAAGAGACTTTAGTACTATGACTTTGTGTTATGGGTTTTTTTGTTTGTTTGTTTGTTTTTATCATGTGGTTGTAAGCAGTCTGGCCAGTGTTACCGTAAGGTCAAAGTTACCAACCAGAAAGGCACTTAGTCTGAGTTATCATACTTGTATTAATCCATTTTTATTGCTTATAACAGAATACATGAAACTAGGCAATTTATAAGGGAACAAAATTTATTTCTTACACTTTGGAGGTTGGGAAGTCCATAGTCCACCGGGCACACCTGGTAAGGGCCTTCTTCTGGGTAGGAATTCTTTGTAGTGACTCAGGGTGTCACATGTTGAGAATGGCTTGAGCAAGAGGAATAACCTTCTCACTTGCTCTCCATATAAAGCCATCAGAACAATGTCCATTATTCTATGAATGGATTAATCCATTCACAATGGCATAGTTATCACAATTAATCACCTCTTAAAGGCCTCACCTTTAAAATACCAGAATCAGTTTTCCTGCCCTCTTAGCACTGTTACAATGAAGGTCAAGCTTCAGTGAGTTTTGGGGAGACATTCAATCCACAGTAACTGTCATTTGTGAGGTTCTACTTTCATCTAGGACCGATATTAATGATGTTATTCAGCTGAAACCATTGATTTTCTTTGGTTGTGAATATGAACATTCTGCACATGGCACCAGTGGTAGCATCCTGCCTCCTACTGAAAAGGCTTGTAGAGTCTCTTCTCTATCTTTCTTTGTTCTTATGTGTAACTATATTCTCGGAGGTCAGCTTCACACAAGAGAAGTCAAACATTATGACATCTCACAAAAGGGCATTATTACACTTATACTTAATGAACATTGTAAATCTCTTGCTTTCTTATCAGGGACTATCTCCCAAGATATATATACAGGAAAAATTAACTGTCATGCAAATAAATCTATCAAATGAGACAAGCTTTTATATAAGTAATCTGATAGGTATGTCACCTGCCAGCCCATTCTATTAACTTATCGTTCTATTTTAGTAAAGCCTTGTGTAGTAGAGATTTAGGAATGTGAAGTAACTTTGGCTTAATTAAACTTCTGTGCTCTCTCCATGATTCAAATGCATACATATACAACCCAAAGCATTTGCTCAAATATTTTCTCTTTTGTCTATCCTCTGATGAGACATGTGTCTTACTCTGTTTTGTGCTGCTATAACAAACTACCTGAGACTTGGCAATTGATAAAGAACAGATATTTATTTTTTCACAGTTCTGGAGGCTGGGAAATCCAAGACCAAGGCACCTGCAGGTTCAGTGGTCTGATGAGGCTGTATTTTCTAGAGGGGCAGAACCCCGTCTTCTCACATGGCAGAAGAGCTGAAAAGCAAGCCAGCCAAATGCTGCCTGAAGCTTCTTTGTAAAGGATCTTAATATCATTAAGGAGGAAGGGGCTATGATGGCCTAATGACCTCCTTCAGGCCCCACCTCCCAATACTATCACATTGGCAAAACCTTAATTTTGGAGGGAGCACATTCAAACAATAGCAACATGTGTATTTAAAAATGTTTAGATAAAAAAAAAAAAAATTACACACACGAAAAGATCCCACTCCTTAAAAAATAAACAAATAAATAAAAATAAAAATATTTAGATATACCAGCTTATAATTCAAAATAATTAAATATTTTCACTTATTTTCTCAGAATACATGCTATAGCTATAAAAAATATAATTCATCATTTAGCAATTGAGTTGCACAAGTGTAGCATGAAAACAAATAAACCTAGTTCTATGTATTTGAAACTAAATGAATACAAGAAAAAAGAAAGAAAAGAAAAAAAATAAGAGAAGTAAATTATTTTTACGGAAGAATGTTTTACTTATTTAAATTGACATTTGCTTGTTAAGGGAGTAGAATCGTATCCTTACATATTTATGGAATCAGGTAATATCCATGTAAAAGGCTTTAGGGAGAAAAAAAAGCCTCAGGCAACAGAAATTCAAATCAAAATAAATAAAAGTAGAGAAACTGTGAACTGTAGGGCAGATGAGAAGCTTTGAAGAAAAACAAATGAAGTATTAGTCAATTGTAAGATGTATGACTACAAAACAGAAGGCAAGTATCCTTCATGAAAGAAAAGATACAAACCATCAGGCTTATAAGCAGTAAAGAAAAAAACATATACATACTAACAAGTTTCACAGAATGTACCTAAACAAACAGGAAGAAGTAGATGAAGGAAGTTATAAGTAAATTATTAGAAACATTCTAAATTAAAGACTCCATGTTTGCTAATTAATTACTGCATATTAATCTTTCAAATTCCAAGAGAAAAAATACAAATGGAAAAAGAAAAGTCATAGCAAAACACAAGGAAAAAATAAAGTATAAAAACAGCAAATAAAAATGACCAAAGTAAGATCAAGGAATTTAGTGATGAAATACACAAACTTTTTACCACTTCCACTTTCACTGCTATTAATTGATCCAAACTCCATCAACTGTCATCAGGATTATTTCAATAGTCTTCCTGTCTCCCCTTTTTTCTTTACAGCCTAGTCACAAGATAGCAGACAGAATGAACCTCAAAAAATATCAGATTGTTTCTCTTCTCTGGTAAATATACTCAAAGGGTGAGTACTAAAAGAATGAACATTTTAAAAGATTGTTTTTCCTATTTTTATCTTGTCTTCCTAGTTCTTGTAGTCTTTGCACTTTGTCTACTATTTACCAAAAAAACCTGTTCTTCTAATATTAAGATGCTGTTATTTTGAGGGAGGCGCCCCAGCAGAGAGGCCCAAGATCTGTGGAGAACAAACGCCCCGCAGTGCCAGCACGTGAAGGAGCAGGTAGGCCTTCCCGCCGCTGGACCCCATCCCCAGCCTAGCTGAGTGTGCTCCAACCAGAGAGGTGCCCCCCAGGAGAGGCCTGAGTCCTGTGGAGACCACATGCCCCATGGCACCAGCACGCAACCTAACAGGAAGGCCTTGACACTGCCAGACCCCATCCCCAGCCCAGCTGAGTGTGCACCAACCAGAGAGGTGCCTCCTGGAGAGGCCCAAGACCTGACATGACCACACACCCAAGGCACCAGTGGGTGATGGAACAGACACTGAGACAGCCATGCCAAATTGGCAGCCCCAGCAGCATCCTAGCCAGACAATAGTGTCAAACCAGTGGACCATGAAATCCCCTGCCACAGTGACTAAACATCAAAGGAAAAATACCAAAAATATGAAAAGTCAAGAAAGTACACCACCACTCTCAAACTCTATATCCTATAGAACAAGAAGCCCTTGAATTATCTGACAAGGAATTTTGAGTGATAATTCTTAGGAAGATAAATGAGATAAAAGAAAACTCAGCTAGACAACATGATGCAATGGGGAAAACTATACAGGACCTGAAAGAAGAAATGTACAAGGAAACCAATGCACTGAAAAAGAATGTCACAAAACTTGCTGACCTGAAGAATTCATTCAATGAAATAAAAAACACAACAGAGAGTTTAACTAGCAGGCTTGCAGAAGCAGAAGACAGAACTACTGACCTTGAAGATGGGCTGTTTGAAATAACACAGGCAGACCAAAAAAAAAAAAAAAAAGAAAAGAAAGAGAAAAGAAAAAAAAATTTAAAACATTGAAGAAAATCTAAGAGACATATCAGACAACCTTAAACACTCAAATATCTGAGTCATGGGTATTCCAGAAGGGGAGGAAAAAGGAGATTGCATTGAAAACGTATTCAAAAAACTAGTGGCAGAAAACTTCCCAGGTATAGGAAAAGACATAGATCTTCAGATTCTGGAAGTTCAAAGATCCCCAACTGTATTCAACCCAAAAAGTTCTCCTCCAAGATGTTATACTCAAATTAGCAAAACTCAAAGACAAAGAGAGAATCTTAAAAGCTGCAAGAGAGAAGCATCAAATCCCCTATAAGGGAGCCACAATCAGACTAACATCAGACTTTTCATCACAAACCCTAAAAGCCAGAAAGGAATGGGATGATCTATTCAAAATAATAAAAGACAGACATTGCAAGCCAAGAATATTCTACCCTGCAAGGCTATCCTTCTGAAATGAAGGGCAAATAGGATATTTCTCAGACAAACAAAAACTGTGGGAGTTCACTACCACACGACCACCCTTACAAAAAATTCTCAAGGGAGTACTGAGTTTGGTACCTGAAAAATACCTACCACTGCCATAAAAACTCAAGAAAAACCAAAACTTACCAGTCAAATAAAAATGCCAATAATGAAGAGGAAAAAAAAAATTATCTACAACCCAAGAAATCAACAAATACAGAAGACAAACATAAATCAGAAATAAAGGAACAAAAGACACTTAAGACATCCAAACAAAAATCAATAAAATGCTAGGAGTAAATCATCACTTTTCTATAACAACTCTTAATGTAAAAGGATTAAATTCCCCAATCGAAAGACACAGACTGGCTGACTGGATTGAAAAGGAGGACCCAACTATATGCTGCCTTCAAGAGACCGACCTCACCTATAAAGACTCACAAAGACTGAGAGTGAAAGGATGGAAAAAGATTTACGATGCAAACAGAAATGAAAAACAAGCTGAAGTAGCTATTCTTATATCTGATAAAATAGAATTTAAACTAAAAAACATAAAAAAGAGATAATAAGGACCACTACATAATGATAAAAGGACTAATTCAACAACAAGACATAACAATGATAAATATATTCACAACCAATGTCGGAGCAGCCAGATTTATAAAGCAAATTCTATTAGACCTAAAGAAGGAAGTAGACACTAATACCATAATAGCAGGGGGCCTAAACACCCCACTATCAATACTGGACAGATCATGTAAGCAAAGAATCAGCAGAGAAACACAAGGTCTAAACATCACTCTAGACCAATTGGACTTGGCAGATATCTACAGAACATTCCATCCAACAACCTTGGAATATTCATTCTTCTCATCATCACATAGATAATTCTCCAGGATAGTTCACATGTTAGGTCACAAATCAAGTCTTGACAAATTCAAAAAAATTGGAATTATCCCATGTATTTTTTCAGTCCACAATAGATTAAAATTAGAAGTCAATAACAAATGAAACTCTGGAAACTATACACACACATTGAAATTAAATAGCATTCTACTTAATGACATATGGGTCCAAGAAGAAATCAAACAGGAAATCAAAAAATTTATTGAAACTAGTGAAAACAATGACACATCATACCCAAACCTGTGGGATACTGCAAAAGCAATGCTAAGGGGGAAATGTATCACATTAAATGCTTACTTCAGAAGAATGGAAAGATGGCAAGTGAACAACCTAAAACTTCACCTTAAAAAACTAGAAAAACAAGAACAATCCAAACCCAAAGTTAGCAGATGGAAAGAAGTCATTAAGATCAGAGCAAAACTAAATGAAATTGAAACCCAAAAATGATACAAAAGATCAATAAATGAAAAAGTTTGTTTTTTTAAAAAGATGAATAAAATTGACAAATCATTAGCACAGCTAATTAGAAAAAGGAGAGGACCCAAATAACAAAAATTAGAAATGAAAAAGGTGACATTACAACTGATACCTCTGAAATACAAGGAATCATTAGAGACTACTATAAACAACTATATGCCAACAAGTTTGAAAATCTGGAGGAAATGGATAAATTTCCATACACACACAAACTACCAAAACTTAGCCAAGATGATGTAGAAAATCTGAACAGACCAATAACAATAACAGAGGTTGAATCTGTTATCAGAAGGCTCCCAACAAAGAAAAGCCCAGGACCAGATGGATTCACAGCAGAATTCTACCAAGCATTCAAAAAGGAATTGACACCAATTCTCTACACACTATTCCAAAAGATAGAAACAGAGGCATTACTTCCAAACTTGTTCTATGAAGCAAACATCACTCTGATACCAAAACCAGGTAAAGATAACGAAAAAAGAAAACTACAGGTCAATATCCTTGATGAATATAGACACAAAAATCCTCAACTAAATACTAGCTAACAGAATACAGCAACAGATATGCAAAATATACACCATGATCACGTGGGATTCATCCCAGGGATGCAAGGTTGGTTCAACCTATGCAAATCAATAAATGTGATATACCATATCAATAAAATCAAACACAAGGACCATATGATTTTCTCTATAGATGCAGAAAAAGCATTTGATAAAATTCAACAATCGTTCATGATAAAGACTCTCTACAAGTTAGGTACAGATGGAAAGTGTCTCAACATAACTAAAGCAATATATGATAAACCCACTGCCAATATCATCCTGAATGGGGAAAAGCTGAAAGCTTTTTCCTGTAAGAACAGGAACTAGACAAAGATGCCCACTCTCACCACTCCTATTCAACATAGTGTTGGAAGTACTAGCCAGAGCAATCAGAGAAGAGAAGGAAATAAAGGGCATCCAGATTGGAAAAGATGAAGTCAAACGGTCCCTGTTTGCACTAAAGCAATATATGATAAACCCACTGCCAATATCATCCTGAATGGGGAAAAGCTGAAAGCTTTTTCCTGTAAGAACAGGAACTAGACAAAGATGCCCACTCTCACCACTCCTATTCAACATAGTGTTGGAAGTACTAGCCAGAGCAATCAGAGAAGAGAAAGAAATAAAGGCATCCAGATTGGAAAAGATGAAGTCAAACTGTCCCTGTTTGCAGATGACATGATCCTACATATCAAACAGCCTAAAGCCTCTACAAAAAAACTTTTGGAGTTGATAAATGATTTCAGCAAAGTTGAAGAATACAAAATCAACACACAAAAATCAGTAACATTTCTATTCTCTAACAGTGAATGTGCAGAAAGAGAATCAAGAAAACCTGCCCATTTACAATAGCCAACAAAAAAAATAAAATACTTAGGAATAGAGTTAATCAAGGATGTGAAAAATCTCTATGATGAGAACTACAAACCACTGTTGAGAGAAATTAAAGAGGACACAAGAAGATGGAAAGACATCCCATGCTCCTGAATTGGAAGAATCAACATTGTGAAAATGTCCACACCATGCAAAGTGATATACAAATTCAATGCAATCCCCATCAAAACTCCAATGACATTTTTCTCAGAAATGGAAAAAACTATCCAAACACATATATGGAATAACAAAAGACCAAGCATAGCCAAAGCAATTCTGAGAAAAAAATAAATAAATAAAGCTGGAGGCATAACACTACCTGACTTTAAAGTATACTACAAATCTATAATAATGAAAACAGCATGGTACTGGCATAAAAACAGATGCACTGATCAATGGAATAGAGAATCCAGAAATCAACCCACACAACTATAGCCATCTGATCTTTGACAAAGGCATCAAACCTATACACTGGGGAAGAGACTGCCTCTTCAGCAAATGTATGTGCTGGGATAATTGGATATCCATATGCAGGAGAATGAAACTAGACCCATACCTTTCACCATATATTAAAATCAACTCAAAATGGATTAAAGAATTAAATATACACCATGAAACTATAAAACTTCTTATGAAAACATAGGAGAAACACTTCAGGAAGTAGGACTGGGCACAGACTTCATGAATATGACCCCAAAAGCATGGGCAACCAAACAAAAGATAAATAAATGGGATTATATCAAACTAAAAAGCTTCTGCTCAGGAAAAGAAACAATTAAAAGTTTTAAAAGACAACCAACAGAGTGGGAGAAATATTTGCAAAATATACATCTAACAAAAGGTTAATATCCAGAATATACAAGGAACTGAAACAACTTTACAACAAAAAAACAAGTAACCCAATTAAAAAATGGGCAAAAGAGCTAAATAGGTATTTCTCAAAGAAAGATATACAAATGGCCAACAGACACATGACAAAATGTTCAACATCACTCAGAATTTGGGAAATGCAAATCAAAACCACACTGAGATACCTTCTCACTACAGTTAGTATTGCTAATATCCAAAAACTGTGAATGATAAATGCTGGCGAGATTGTGAAGAAAAAGGAACTCTCATACATTGTTGGTGGGACTGCAAAATGGTGCAGCCTCTATGGAAAATGGTATGGAGATTCCTCAAACAATTGCAGATAGATCTACCATATGACCCAGCTATCCCACTGCTTGGAACATACCCAATGGAATGGAAATCATCATGTCAAAAGGATACCTGTATGCCAACGTTTATTG
>NW_007729526.1:211508-225866 GCF_000696425.1 Galeopterus variegatus | reverse complement strand
AGCCTTTATGGAAGATGGTATGGATGTTCCTCAAACAATTGCAGATAGATCTACCATATGACCCAGCTGTCCCACTGCTGGGAATATACCCAGAAGAACGGAAATCATCAAGTCGAAGGTATACATGTTCCCCAGTGTTCATTGCAGCACTCTTTACAATAGCTAAGAGTTGGAACCAGCTCAAATGTCCATCATCAGATGAATGGATAAGGAAACTGTGGTATATCTACACAATGGAATACTACTCTGGTATAAAAAAGAATGAAATACTGCCATTTACAACAACATGGATGGACCTAGAGAGAATTAAATTAAATGAAAAAGTCAGGCACTGAAAGAGAAATATCACATGTTCTCACTTATTTGTGGGAGCTAAAATTAAATAAATAAATGCACAAATAAACAAGTGGTGGGGGGAGAAGACAGTACAATTACAATTCCTTGAAGTTGATGTTGCAAGCGAAGAGATATGAGGCTGTTGGGAGGGAGGTGGGAGGAAGGTTTCGGTGATTGGCCACAATAATCAACCACACTGTGTATTGACAAAATAAAATTAAATTAAAAATAAAACTTTTTCTTTCAAGAGAGAACTGAACAAAATAAAAAAAACTATTGGCAAATCTAATTAAGTAAAAAGAGAAAAAATGCAAAAAAAAAAAAAAAGATCCTGTCCTTTCCTTTAGCTGTATCTTACCTCTTTTACATCTTTGTTCAAATAGTGCTAGTTTGTATTTATTGAGTAATTAATATGTAACTGATATTTTCCTAACACTCTATATCTCCCTATCTCCTATCTTTGCACATAAACTCTCATATACATACATACATACATACATACATACATACATATATATATATATGTATAGGTTGTACATTTTGTCCACAGCTATGGTCAGCACCTCAAATAGTGCCTGGTACATAAATGGAGGTCAATAAATATTTGCTAAGTGAGTGAATAAATTTTTGTGCCCATTTATCAATGATTTTAAACACTTTGGTTACCCTCATCTTTAGTAGCCCTTTTCAGTAAGGTCATCCTCATTTTGACTTTGTCCTAATTCTATTCTAAATGGTCTTTTCATTTCTTTCTTTATTATGGAGACAAATTTCATCAGCAGGGGCACAAGTCATGGAGATTACTGGCACCTTAACATTGGGGATACCGCTAAGAGGAAAGAGTCTCAGCTTAATCCATCTTTCTTAGAGTAAGGATTTTAGATTTTCCAGCATCCACAGAATTCCTTCAAACAGTTAAAGTAACTCTTCATTAATATGTTTTCCACAGATATAAGATGAATATTCAAAAAATGAATTCACCATGAAGTATAAAATGAAATGTGGATTTCATTTAGATAACCTTAATTTAGATACTTTGGCTGCTGCTCACCCAATATAGTTGAGAAATTCAAGACATGTCTTAACTGATAACGTGAAATCTTATATGAAGAATGCTGTGAACCATGTGGAGGATTTATTGTTATTAGTTCTTTTCTTAATTTAGAAAATTAAATTTTGAAATAATTTTGCTTAATATAATTTTCCTTGAGAAAGAGGGCATACTATTCTTTCAGTATTTGTTGATGCTTACATTAAATGAATATGTAATTACTGAGTCTCTACTTATGCCAGTCAGTGGAGTTTCATAAAGCTAAAGCTCACTGTGGTATTCCAGTGATAAAGATACAAATAATCATTTAATTCTAACTAAATACTAGATATTCTATGGAAAACTTGGGCTACAGATAAGAAGAGGTAGAATATTAACTAATTAGACCCTAACCATAACCCAACAATTTAGGTCTATTAATACTCCCTTTCATAAAAGAGAAAAGGAGAAAGAAAGAGGGTGAGTAATTTGCTCAAGCCCATATAATTCATACCTTAAAAGGTCATCTGGCTTCAGAATCCTGTTCTAAAAGGCTAACGTTTACTGTCTTGAACACAAATAAACATAATCTGCACCATCAAAGACCTTATAGTATAACAGGAAGAATAGGTATCTAAAATATTTAATACTATTGTACAAATTGGTATGCATCCCATAATAAAAGTGTGTATGGTAATTTAAAGAAACTCAGATTAAGAAATAATTTTTCAAACGTGTAGCAAGTAGTAAAGCAGGGAAAATTAAAGAATAATGGAGACTGAGCTGAATTGGAATGATTATTTAACAAGGAGTTCTAGTCCATGCTAGGAAATAAGAAAAAACAATTATGATGAATTATTAGATAAGTTTGTGAGGTCACTTCCAATTCTCTGAGAGTTGTATTTGTCTATAAACACTTGAAGACGGGAAGGTATTAACATTCATTAGATGAATTCTTTATTCATTGTTAACGTGTCTCATTTCCCTCCTTCTAAATACAAGTAATACCTTTCAATTCCATATACAGTAAAAGATAATTGGGTACTTGGAAATAACATAACCAAAGATGAGAGCCATGAACAGCCCATTGTCAGTCTGTCGCATTAATAAAAGTGCAGTCATCTCGCTTTATTTTAAATATGCTATGTGAGAAAATAAAAAAAGCAATTCAGCACCCCTGGTACGCACCATTGTTCTTTTTATTGCCAGGTTATTCTCCAATGCAAAAATCACAGATGTTGACCGAAATTAAAGTAATAGTTCACTCTCATGAAAGCAGTGGTTTACAGATTGCTTAGATAATGTGATAACTCTGAACATGGCCATCTGCTTTATGTCCAGCCATTAGTAATGTTACTATTTTTATTTGATTTAAAACCTGACATTACATAATCAGCCACTCAAAAATATTTTGTTAAAATATTTTTACATTTAAAATTGCACCCTATGTTGTCAACCTTAAATATGGTCCTGCATGATTTCTATTAATCTCAGAACAGCTGGGATTGTGAGAAGTTTTGCACACCTCTATTCCTGACAGTCATGCTGCTGAAACACAAGTATAGTTTGGTCAAGATGAAAAGTAATGAAGCAACAGAGCATGCCACCCGCCCGGAGTCTTGAGACTGGAGCTGCAGGCCAGCTCTGCCATCACCCACAACCAGGCAAGCAACAGAGTATGCCAAACCCACAGAGGTTAAGAAAGATCTTGAGGTGGTAGACCAATGCAGCAAAATACTTACCACCAAGCTCCACTCCCTGGAAGAAAAATCTCAAAGCAATTAACATTTGACACAACAGAAAACATATGCCAAATCCCCTCAGAGAAGAAAAGTCATCACTTACCAGTCCTGAAAAATGGGCTAGTCTATTACTGCACAGGTTAACACTTAACTCCAAATGTGGCACCATCCTGTGGATGTTGTGGGGTGAATGGCAATCAGACAGCTTCCTGGTAGCAGAGTAATTACAATGGACCCTTTTCATCACAGAGTGTCAGTGCTTTCTCAACACTGAGATCAACACATAATTAGAGAACAGAGTTGCATTCTTTGACAATAGTGCTGCTGCCAGCACCAACATTCACAGATAGGAAGAATATGTTATTCCTCCCAGTTTTATGATACACAAGATTTCTTCCATCTAGACAACCTATTTCACACTATGGTCATAGATGCATGTCTAAAAAATCATTGACCTTGGGATCAGCTGGTTTGGTACAGGAGTGAAATGCCTTGCTTATGTCAGTTACTACACCAATTGGGAAATAACACCTTGAAAAACCAGACAGTTATCTCAGAAGATGTTTTCAGTGCATGCTTTAAACCAGCATATGCTGCCATCTTCACCACAGTAAGGAGAGTAGTTTGTTCCAATCACCATTATCAAAATAATGCTTTGGAGATTTTTTTCTTTTCTTCTTGTACCATAACTCTGGGCTCAGTTGGTTTGGAGGCACCAGTGGCCTAGAGAAATGCTTCCAACAGGGAACATGTCAATGGTTCCATTGAATCTGAAATTGAGTCTGACCTATTTCTAATTGGTCTCCTACTGCTAATTGAACAAGCAAAGATGTATGACACTGGCTGGGAATAAGTTGATTGCTACTAGACATTGCAGAAATAAAGAATGGTGTCTGAAACCTAGAGGGTTCACTGGTGTGCCTACTAGTACTTTCTTGCTCAGTAATCCTGATCAATACACAACTGAGACAATAAAGTCCAGATTATCAGGTACTCAATTCCTGAAGGGATAAAGGTTTGCATCATTTTACCAGGTAAAGAGCCCTGCTGGGTGAAGTGATGTTAGAAGGTAAAGGGAATATAAAAAGGCTGGTAGAAAGAAAGAACAATGATTAACAACTTAGGCTCATGAGCATTTGCAGAAGGGAGGACACTAGAAGCTGTCTGTGATGTTAATTGTACTGCTTTTTTTTTTCTCCTTGTTATTTTATATGAAAAGCACAGTGGTAGCTAACATTTTAAGTTGCATACTGGCATATGACCACTGACATTATATTCAGATGGTTTGGTAGCTGATAGACCTTTTTGTGTTTCCTGGTACACAATTTTCCAGCTGAAGAGAGGACAATAGTGGATGTTGTATTACAAAAAGGGTGTAATGTGAAGGGTATCTTCCATTAATCCACCTTCACTTTGTTTCCCAAGATTGACATACTTTGATTAAATCAAAAGCCTCCTTGCTTTCTGTTTTCTGGTAACTGATGACCAAAGTGAAGTACCAGCAGGACAACGAAGGGATGAAGGTAAGTGAGGTTGTGACATCTATTGCCCTAGCTCTCTCTCTGAAATTTTGTTGCACTTTGGTCCTGTGCTTTGTGCAAAGGTCACAACTTAAATAGGTGGCTGTCTTTGTGCAGTTCTCTTTCTGTGTTGTGGTAAAACTTCTTTCCCTCATCCCTCTTGCCCCCTTCAGGTATCTGGTGGCTAAAGTTCTGCATTGTTAATAGTTTCAGGACACTACCCTGTCTATCCCATCATAAATAGGTCATTTGCTAAACATTTCTAAAATCAACAAATTGTTTTCTTTCATGTGACTGATCAGATATAAAGAATAAAATATAATAGTAATAAAGAATTGTATCAAAGATAGTTAGTTACATATTAATATGCCCACACAGTCAACTAGTGCCTCAAATAACATAAAAAAAAAAACCTTGAAATTTTATCCCATGGGAATAAATTACTTTTACTTGGCACCTAAAACTATCACTGTATATTCATGAACAGAGTGGTATACCAGGCAAAGAAAAAAGTGACTTTTTGGGCAAAAGAAACTTAGTGACTAATGGCATTTTGCCAAGCGAGAAACAGATGTTTAACTATAACTGTCAATGAAACATGAACAAGAAAAGAAACAGCATCATATTATGAAAGTTTTAGTTTGGAAAGTACAAAACTGAAACCCTAACATAAATGCCAAGACAGAAAAACAAAGGTGTAGTGGAATAAGTCACTGTGCAAAGTTTCTATAGGATAGATGATTCCTTTTTTTAACTTAAACACTATTATGATAAGAGCAAGTTCAAAGTAAGTGAACTTCATGGTTCACAAAATTTGGGGAAAGTTTATAATAAAACTCTGGGCAAAAGTGAGAGCAAAGTTTAATGAAGTGGCTAGACACTATTAACAATTTGGTTTGAATGTGAACTTTTAATAAAAATGGAATCCAAGAAGTAGTATACAAGCTTGTAGAGCTCAACAAAAACTACTGATCTAAAAAGACTTGCTTTTGAAAAGTCTTTTGACAAGGAATTAGTGTCTTTCACCAGTGAGCTTATTCAATAATAAGGAGAAAAAATACAGAATAAAACAAACAAAAAAAACTTTCCCTTTATATGAAAAGTGTCAGTCCAGAGGTCAGTCCTTTTATGCTCAACTTACAGATCACTTGGTGGGTAAATATACAAACTTCTTTTCCCCTTGGCTACAGCATGCGTCCATTGATACTGAGTAGTCACTACAAAATGGTTATTCCTTAGAAAGCTAAATTTTATATTTGGCAATGTAACTATACCAAATTCATAACAGCAGTATTATAAATGGAGCTCAGTTATTTATTGTATTGGTATGTAATGACCTGTGATTCATTGGACTTTTTTGTTTTGTTTGTTTTCATTTTTGAGCATTTCCATAAAGAAATAATAATAAGATGAATTTAGGTGTGGACATTTATATCCAAAGGCAAAGACAACATTTTATGTGATGACTTCTGAGACTGAAAAATCAAAGAATCAGTATACTTTAATGATTATTACACATTACAAATTCACAGGTATGATTACACACAGTTATTTCCACAATAACTGGTGTTATACTTACAGTATAGTCCCGAACAGATGGTGGAACAGATAATGCTATTCTCCTAAGGCTAAACATTAGATTTTTTGAACTATAAGAGTGAATTTCTAAAAGAAATACAAACTGGCAAGCCTCTCTTCATACATAAACATTTATTTGAGTTTAAATTATCCAGTTAAAATGGTGCAGATTTTTTGTAAAACACTGCTAGCAGTTTTAATGTTTACGTAAATGTGTACTTGGAGTCTTAAGGGGATTTTTCCATTCTGTTTAAAATGTGCTTAACAGTAAGAAGTTTTTTTTAAAAAGCCTGCTATTGTTTTGATCAACATGTCAAGTTTTTATCTAGACTGTTTATAGTGGGCATGGAATATTTTAAAATGACATCAGAGACAACCCAATCTATCACCTTTGTTTTATAAATGTGAAAAGCAAGACTCAGTAAGCTTAGGTGACATGGGAAAGGGCACACACTAATTAATGACAGAGCATCACTGAAATACAACATCCTGAATCACAGTTAAGAATTCTTTCTATGCTATCTCCCTGCTAATAATTTATGTGACACTTTACAAAACGTATGCACATATCTTTCATAGCATTTATTCTGCTTTAGAAAAAAAAAAAGAAATTGTAAATTTACTGCAACTTACACAAACATAAAAGATTGTTTCTAAAAGTGTGAGTTAAGAGAAAATTTCATTAATTACATCATTACTCTGAGAAATAATATTAATAAACACAGAAAATCCATAAGGTGCATATTAAAAAATAAATGATAAATGGTAAATTATATGTTACCTATTATAGAAAAATATTTGTTACCAATATTGAGATATAAATATATTATTAACAAAAATAATCATCTTCAGCCAAACTAGTTGACATTGTGCAGTTCTATAAAGAGAAACAAATTTATAAGCCTAAGAGTATCAAGAAAATCACTGGTCAAGTGTTGTCCACGAAGTGCATGTAGCTGAGATTTATTTACTGATTATAAAACATCTACACCCCTGACTTCCCTCCCACACACACCATCATATTTTCCACTTTATTGCAGTTGAGTGAAGGCATGAAAATCATGCCTATTTTAATACTAAAATCATATCAATATGTGTTTGTTAAATGCTTCACACAATCAACACTTTTGGAAATCCAGTGCAGAGACAACACATTAACACCCCATGTCAATTTTCCTCATTATCGTCAGAGCCCTTTCAATGCCCTTTCAATGCCCTTTACTGAAATCCATCCACATTTACTTTTGGAGTATTCAAAGGAGTAGAGATGTTTCTGTCAAACAGTACAGCAGATACTTACTAATATCAAGTGTGTATTGACATTATTGTGTATGAGCCATTCACTCTGTGTGGATAACAGCCTTTTGTGAGTCCTACAATTTCTGATGCTTCTCAAGTCTCCATTTAAATTTTTGTCTTTTTTCCAATCACTTTAAGCAAGGGGTCAGATGTGTATATCGAATGAAGAGTATGTGCCCTTCTGAACACAAATGAGCCCACTAAATGTTGTACTTCCTCCTTATTTGTGGAATTCTTCAAACACAGTGATGTGCTTTCTAATGCTTGAGGGATATCTTTAGTGGCATTATACAGTGATTTCCTAAAATTTCATGGTAGGTAACTGGTGTCTGAATTTAGCTGGTTGCAGAATATGTCAATCAATCAACCTCTATATGTTATGTAAGTAACTATTTTTTTGGCAAAACCTCCTATTTAAGCTGGGACCCAGTTAAAATGAAAGTTTTGGCCCCCATTTCCAAAAAGTAGAAAAATATTTTATCTCTCTTTACCACTCTCTCTCTTGATATATCAGAGTATTCTATATTTTATATTTAATGTCACACTCCCTTGGGCATACAGATACTCAAGTACTGCGTGCAGACTCTCACAGGCCCTCAGTTCCCTATGCTATAACTTAGTGTGGGGGCATCGCATGCCTAACCCTGAATTTCCTGTAATTGTGCAAGGGCCCCTACAAGGGGTTAGACATGGCAGCAGTTATGGAGCCCGGATGGAGGAACAGGCAGCTGAGAACCCATCCCAGGAAGGCAGCAGGAGTCTGAACCCCACCACACACATGCTTGCCCATGAAGACAGCACTTATGCTATAGATACTTCCCATTTTTCCTCAGTCAAACATCACTAATATAATGAGTCAGTTTGCTCTTTACCAACATGCCAAGTCTCTTTTAATCATATTCCTGTATCTATATTTCACATATTCCCACAATGCAATTGAACAAACTCCTTTCTGTCAATGAGATGGAAGATAATGCATTAGTTAAATCACCCATACTTTATTAGTATTGCTTGGCTTGTTACAAGTCTTTGATTTAGTATCAATATCTGATTCTGCTAATTTTATTTGAACACTAGTTTATTCAATCATCTTCTGTCTCTGTGATGTGTCTGCCTTCCTCACTGATCAACCTGGGCCATTACAGATTTAGTCAGTTGCTGTGAAAACCCCTGTTTCTATCATTTCTTTAATCAAAGTTGAACTTGTCAGCTTTCTTCTGAGAATTTTATATAGCTTAACAGTCACCACCCAAGATGGCCCAGAAAGTTCCAATGGTTGCAGTTTCACATATCTAATTAGTTCTTGATAAAAGAATCTTGCTATTAATTTGCATCAAAGCAGTTACAGCAATATTTCTGATTGATACATCACACTCATTTTAATCACAATTTTGGGTCTAAGTATCTCTAACAACATTCCATTTGGTTCTCCATGTTTTGGTTGGTAGTTTCACAGTTACTGGGTACTTTCAGTCACAGCCTCTGTGTCACTGCCCAATTTTACTGAGATTTGATTCTGTCTCCTCAAGGTCATGATGGGTATAAGTGTGTCGAGAATCTGTACTCAATCCACAGAATAATAATCATCACATACCGTTGGCCACTCAGCACATAGAGTGGCATATATGTCTTGCTGAGTCTGTAGATATGACTTCCTGGCTTTTGAGACACTCTGAATTTTTCTCCATCGTGTTCACGGCCAAAGTGAATTTGTCACAATATTTCAGCACAATTTATTTTAGTTATTCCTCTGTTTTACTGACATAAATTTATTCATGGTAGAATAAACTGACCAAATTTGGTGGTGTGCTTTAAGAAATGTGACTTATGGAGTAGGTGTTTTTGCTCCTCTGTCATCTTAGTGAAGAAAGTGAACTGGGGCCAGGATAAGGGTGAGCAAGAGAGGTACTTGCCAGGGATGCAAAATTTAAGGGGGAACCAAAAAAATTAGTAATCAGGTAATAATACATTAATGTAATATTTAAAAGAATAATAAAAAAATATGGTAAATCCTCACAATGAACAAAATATTACAATTTTAAATAAAGACAATATCTGAACACATAGTTTCCTTGATAGAACTTCACTCATTTCCTCTATATTGATTTCCATTTTTAATAACCTACAGAAAACTATATCCAGTTTAATCTTCTTTTTCCACCATTACATTGAGGCTAAGGATTTTCTTATTTTCTTGCCTTGTTCTTTTTTCAGAAATTTTCTAAATGTTTTCCCATCCCCAGATTCAATGTGGGATGATTGAGAAATTACATATACCCCATTACCTTTATGCTCTCTTGCTTCCCTCCCAAGAAGGAGAGCCACTTGAGGTGCACCAGTCTGAAGGACTCTTGACTCAAATGTTCACCACATTTTTAGTAAAGGACACAGGTTTGAGAAGTCTCTATACTTACTAATCCAACATAAGTGATGTTCACAAGCTTGTTCAACAAGATTAGCAAACATATTCTGTTATAGCAGAGGAAAGAACACAACTTCCTTCTGCATTGCCTTGTCTGACTGCCTTTACCCACCTGAAGAGGGGCAAAGCTACTACAGTTTGGTTACCACCTAGGGGTAGGGAGCTTCTAAGAGAGCCCCTAATGATCCCCATTTCTTTCACATCCTTTTTAATCCCTTCCCCTGGAGTGTGGACTGGCCCTTATGACTTAATTACAATCAAAGGAGTATGACAGAGACGATGGAATATCCCTAATGTCATTAAGTTATAGGAAATTATGACTACTATTTTGCCAGCAGACTATCTCTATTGCCTTCTCTGCTTGCACACTCAGATGAAGCTTTCTGTGTTGGAGAGACTCATGTGACAAGAAACTGAGGGAAGCTTCTAGACAACAACCAACCAAGAACTGAAACATTCAGTCTCATAGCCCTTGAGGACTAAATTTGCTAACAGCCATGTGGTCTTGGATGTAGATTTCTCCACAGTTGAACATTCGGATGAGACCCTGTCCCTAACTGCCATCTTGATTGCAGCATTGTGGGAGACCCTAAAGTAGAGAGTTAAGCCATAACCAGATTTCTGACCTACAGAAACTGTGAAATAATAAATAGGTGTTGTTTAGTTTGTGGTAATTTGTTATGCAAGAATACATTACTAATATGTTAATAAATATTGAATACATCTAACTATTGATCGGTAAGTACTTATCAAAAATAGGCCTTTGCTCATAGAATATCTTACATGGAATTATTAGGATTCAAAACAGTAAAGGTTTTTTCAGGCATCTTCTGCTATTTTTCTATAAATATTCTAATTATTTTACACTGTAGTCCTCAGTTGCAGCAGAGAATTCTTTACTATTCTACTGAGCCCGAACAGCTGAAACTTTTGTTACTAAATGTCTCATGGGTTAAACACTATGATTATAATGTTTTCTAAGACCTCACAGAAACATGGGGATGATAATTTGGGCCAATTCTTGTTTCTAAAACTAATCTTAAAATAATGTGATTAGGGCCTTCCTCCTCCGTGGCTGCTGGTTTCACTTTTGCCAACTCTTCCTATAGCAGAAATACAGTTGTACCACTTGCAATTTCCCTCTTACTTTGGCTTTCTTTTTCTACTAGTTTAAGCTATTTACACAAGCATCATATTAATCATCTAAATTTTGCTGTTATTATCTGTCACATGCCGCAAAACTTTCAATACCCCAAAGCTTACATTGGTTGGCAACCATCTCGGCACAAAATACAGTCAGCACCTACATCAACATCATATTTTTAATTCCAAGTATTTTTTTAAATATTTACTTGGAGATTGGTTTGCATCATTATCACCACTGTTATCAATTTGCTACAATATCAAAAGTGCTTATAAAAAATATCCAAAAGATACATAACTTGAAATTTTACGCAGCAAGCAACAGAATTGTTAATATTTCAGGTGCTGCTTCTTGGCCCCTCGACAACACGGAGAACCTTTGATTGCAAGAGATGAATGAAAGAAAACAGGGATAATTTCCATTTATAGAAGTTAAACCCTTGATTCACTAACCATTTTTATTACTGAGTCCTCTGACAGTACATACTATATTGCACTTTTGTGCAGCTTCACGTCATCAATCAGGGGGTTCAGAGTCATTGATTCTAATAACCAAGTACAATCTGAGTGCTCCACCTTTATGTTAATTTGTATATTTTAAAAATAAATATTGTAAGAAGGTTGATCAATAGTTGCAATAGCAAGTCTTCCTGGTAGTATTCTGAAAATAGAGAAGAACAAAGACAAATAAAATTAAATGTAGTCTAGATTTTAAAATGTAGAAAATAAAAATTGCTCTGTCATTCTGCAAATATGTTTCAATGAAAACAGCTCTGGTGGGCAGGGGTAGGAACTAACAGGAATAACAAATTATTTTAAAAGGTCAATATATATTTATTGTCTATCTATTATAAGCCCATCATGTTTCTGGATTAAGTGGGAAAATATGAAAGTACAAATTAAAAAATACTCTTTTAATACTGATAAGATTATAAAGTTCATAGTTACGCTTAATCATATTTATGTTGCTCATAGGAGTTTGATTATTTTTGTCAAAGCACTTCCTAACAAGTAAGTAATACAGGTAATAAAATATTTAGTATAACTGAAGTCCTTCAAATATAATATATAAAATGTAACAAATAGAACAAACAATAAAATGGAAGTCCCATATTTTAAACTGATGGCTTCTCTAGATAATGCTTCATCTTCAGAAAGAGAAACAACACATAGCTGAAATACCTAACTGAAGTCCTTCAAATATAATATATAAAATGTAACAAATAGAACAAACAATAAAATGGAAGTCCCATATTTTAAATTGATGGCTTCTCTAGATAATGCTTCATCTTCAGAAAGAGAAACAACACATAGCTGAAATACCAATGCCATTATTTTTAGATTCAGCTAATTTGTCCACCATGCTAAAGGTAGAAATTTGGTTAAGGAAATAGGTGATGATTATTTTCCCCTAACATTTTTTGTTAGCTTTCTGTTTCGGTCCTACCCTGATAGAGATGCTAACTATAAATACTACTGGTTAGTAGGAACTCCTGTTTTTAAAAGGTAAGTCAGAACTGGGAAAGAGCACAGCAGGAAGGCGATAATTAGGTTTGTAATCAGCCTGTCTTAGTCTGTTTCGGATGCTATAACAAAATACTATAGATTAGGTGGCTTATAAACAGCAGAAATTTATTTCTCACAGTTCTGGACACTGGGAAGTCCAAGATCAAGATGCCAGCAGATTTGATGTCTGGTGAGGGCCCACTTACTCATATATATCTGTCTTCTCATTGTAACCTAACATCGTGGAAGGAACAAGGGAGCTCTCTAAGGTCTCTTCTGTAAAGACATGCTTCCTATTCATGAAGTCTGCACCCTCATGACCTAATCATCTCCCAAAGGCCCCATCTCTTAAAGCCATCACATTGGGAGTTAGGATTTCAACATATTCATTTTGTGGGAACATTCAGAGTGTGGAATAGCCCATGCTAAGATCTAGGCAATAAATAATTCTGAAACTTAACATGGGGACTACCTACCCATTAAAGGTAATAGGATATGTACACATATATGAGTTTTATGCATTTTTAAATAATATTGAGTTATCAGAACATTACAAAATAGCATTTACTTACACTTAATATGCACAAAGTAATTTACATGTCCTAAATTAATCATTGCAAAAACTTTATAAAGCATGTAGATCAGTATTCCAACTTTCTTAATGAAAGAACTAAAGTTTAGAGAGGATAAATCATGTGAACAAAGTCATGCAGCTAGGATTTTAATGTAAACACTGTAATTTTTGAGTATATATTCTTAACCACGGCATTATGTTGCCTTCTCCAAAAACTTAGTAGGTGGGGCAGCAAGCATGGATTGAGAATTAGATACTGGAGAAAAAGACAATATTTTTATAATAGATAAAGTATTAACAATATGCTGATTTTTTATGATTAGTTTCATACCATATTAAATTTGTATACTTTCCCAAACACATTATAACATAGTGTAGTGGATTGAATTATGTCCCCCCAAAACTCACTGAAGCTTGAATTGTGTACCCTAATTTTTATGTATTAGAAACTTAGCCCCCACTGTGACTGTTAGGGTGGGAAATCCTATTATGGTAATTGAAAGGTGGAACCTTGAGAAGGTGATTGGATTGTAGGACCGTGCTGTAGTGAATGGATTAAAAATGGTGGTCAGGGGTGTGGTTCTGAGGGCTTTAAAAGAGAAGAGTCTGTCTGTCTCTCTCTCTCTGTTCTCTCTGCTTCCACCATCTTGCAATGTGAGACCCCTGGGTCACTGTCGCCACCACCAGATGGACTTTGGACTTCCCAGCCTCAGGAACTGTAAGCAATAAATTTTGTTTTTCTTCATAAATCACCCAGCTGCAAGTATTTTGTTAAAAGCAACAAAAATTGACTAATACACATAGAATACATACACATGTAGAAATACATAAAATCTATACACACAGAAAGCATACACACATAGAATGCATTCACACAAAGAAAATAATTTTATGAAGGCCTGGTAGAAACACTGTTTTAATTGATTAAAAGCACCATTTTTAAAAGAGCATTATATATATATATATATGTATAAACTAATAGTTGACAAAAGGAAGGATTATATATATATATATATATATATATATATGTATAAACTAATAGTTGACAAAAGGAAGGAGGAGGTAGGGGTGAAGTAAAGCTGATGAATAAAGTGGTCAGTTCATTGGATCTTAACAAGTTGGTCATTTATATGAATTCTAAAATCTATTTCTACAGTGGTGCGATATCATTACAAGGACATTTTGTATGTGGTTTATATTACTTAAGT
>NW_007729526.1:209491-211390 GCF_000696425.1 Galeopterus variegatus | reverse complement strand
ACCAGATGGACTTTGGACTTCCCAGCCTCAGGAACTGTAAGCAATAAATTTTGTTTTTCTTCATAAATCACCCAGCTGCAAGTATTTTGTTAAAAGCAACAAAAATTGACTAATACACATAGAATACATACACATGTAGAAATACATAAAATCTATACACACAGAAAGCATACACACATAGAATGCATTCACACAAAGAAAATAATTTTATGAAGGCCTGGTAGAAACACTGTTTTAATTGATTAAAAGCACCATTTTTAAAAGAGCATTATATATATATATATATGTATAAACTAATAGTTGACAAAAGGAAGGAGGAGGTAGGGGTGAAGTAAAGCTGATGAATAAAGTGGTCAGTTCATTGGATCTTAACAAGTTGGTCATTTATATGAATTCTAAAATCTATTTCTACAGTGGTGCGATATCATTACAAGGACATTTTGTATGTGGTTTATATTACTTAAGTTTTTATGATTTTTTCTTCTAATTCTTACAATCTACTTCTCAGCAAAGAGTTGTATTTTAAATTTCGTAAAAATCTGAGTTACTATAAAAAGGAGTTTGTAAAATTAAGTCTAATTTTTTACATAATCTTATGAACATATTTTCATAATTACATACCTTTATTACACATACCATAAGGAAAATGAATTAATACAAAAGCTGTTGAAATATAAATTTGTTATATTTTTAATAATGAAATAATAGTGAAAATAATGCTTTTTATACTCTTCTTTTCAAGTAGGTTACCATTTTAACTGTGACTCTGATCAGATTTTGATTAATCTCTTCATCCATTCTTGTACCTAATGGGGAACAAATTACTTATTACTCAAGAAAGACACTACCTAGTGTTGCAGAAAAAGAGAATATTACAATTTACATTTAAATGAGATTTAAAATGTTAATGAACAGATCAAGTATTCTAATTATCTCTACAAATACATTAAATTAAGGTGAACTTTTGTAGATGGATCATTCCTTGCATCTTACTCTAGAGTGCCCTACCAGGTTGCTTGATAGCATTTAAAATATTTAGTGTACATATTAGACACATTTATTGTTATAATGTAAAATGATACAGCTAGATAGATGTAATTTTTATTAGTAAACATATATGAACAATCATAAATCACAAAAATATTCTGTAAATTCCAAAATTAACATATGATTGTATTGTTGAATCACTAGTTTTATTCATTTATTTTCCTGGGGTTAAAAAAAAAAAAAAAGATATAATTGCCTGGATATATAGACAGCTTTGTTGGAAAAAATTTCATACAACAACATAAGTATTTTCTTCTTACCTTACCACCATGATTTTCATAATGCATAAATGTGTTTGTGAGTACTAAATAACACCAAAATGAAAAATAAGCTCATATGTGATTTTTTATTAGTTGACTATACTTTGGGCTGCCAAGGACCATGAGTTCAACAAGAGGCCTTCCATCCAACTAAATGTAGGAGTCATTCCAGAGGAATGCATGGAATACAAAAACTTCATCTTTTTCTATATCCTTGTTTAAATATGCATTGTGCTTCGAGAGGGTATGTGCTCTTCTCCTTCATTTATGCAATTTTTTTGTTAAGTGTATCTGATGAAGCATCACAAATATGAGGGCAGCTCCACAATATTATAAGAATCTAAGTATTGACTGGAAAAGAGAAAATGTACAGAAGAGAAAATAAAATATGTACAGAAGAGAAAATAAAATAAATAAATAAAACCTGTATCTTATCACCTCCCCAAACCAACAAACACTGAAGACAAACAATCAAAAGGAAAGACAGAAACAGAATATATTTAAAACATCCAAACACAAATGGATAAAATGCCAGAAGTAAGACAATACCTTCCAGGAACAATCCTAAATATAAATGGATTAAATTTCCTAC
>NW_007729526.1:174491-209073 GCF_000696425.1 Galeopterus variegatus | reverse complement strand
GGCCTTCCATCCAACTAAATGTAGGAGTCATCCCAGAGGAATGCATGGAATACAAAAACTTCATCTTTTTCTATATCCTTGTTTAAATATGCATTGTGCTTCGAGAGGGTATGTGCTCTTCTCCTTCATTTATGCAATTTTTTTGTTAAGTGTATCTGATGAAGCATCACAAATATGAGGGCAGCTCCACAATATTATAAGAATCTAAGTATTGACTGGAAAAGAGAAAATGTACAGAAGAGAAAATAAAATATGTACAGAAGAGAAAATAAAATAAATAAATAAAACCTGTATCTTATCACCTCCCCAAACCAACAAACACTGAAGACAAACAATCAAAAGGAAAGACAGAAACAGAATATATTTAAAACATCCAAACACAAATGGATAAAATGCCAGAAGTAAGACAATACCTTCCAGGAACAATCCTAAATATAAATGGATTAAATTTCCTACTCAAATGACATAGACTGGTTGATTGGATTAAAAGATAGGCCCAACTATATGCTGTCTACAAGAGACTCACTTTACCTGTAAAGACAAATGCAGATTAAGAATGAAGGGATGGAAAAAGGTATACCATTCCTTGGAATGGTATATAATGGAATGAAAATAAAAAATCAGAAGGAGTAGCTATTGTATATCACATAAAATAGATTTTAAATCAAAAACTATAAAAACAGACAAACAAAGCCATTATATAATGCTAAAGGGATGTATTCAGCAAGAAGACATAACAATCATAAATATATAAGCACCAACATCAGAGCACCAAGATATATTAAGCACACACTATTAGACCTAAGGAAAGAGATAGACCCAAATACTATAATTGTTAGGGACCTAAAAACCCCACTGTCAACATTAGACAGATTATCTAGGTATCAAATCAACAGAGAAACACAGGATTTAAAGGTATATATGCAATGGAATACTACCCTGCCAAATAAAAGAATGAAATTCTGCTATTCACAGCAGCATGGATGAACTTAGAGAAAATTATGTTAAGTGAAAAAAGCCAGACACAAAAAGAGGAATACCACATGTCCTCACTCATAGTGGGAGCTAAACAGAAAATAAAGAAAGAAGATAGAAAAATCACAATAATTTGTTGAACTTTCAAAAGAAGAGAACAGAACTGAGGTTATCACAGGTGGGAAAGGGGGAGTGGGAGAGGGTTTAGCAAGAAATTGGGAAAGGACCACAAAAAAGTTTACATTGTGTAATGATGAATATACTAATTATCCTGATTTGATCACCACATATTGTACACAGTGATTGTATTCAACTCTGCATGCCACATATTTGTATAATCATTTATGTTTCAATAAAAAAAAAGAGGATTGAAAAATACTTCCAGTGGATTAAAGATAATCATGATTTTGCCTAGCAAATACCAATTCATAGTATATGGTTTAATTTGGAAGCATATGAATAGCTTTTTCATGAAAAAAGAAGACAATCACAACAAACTTTGGATTTGTATTTTAAAACAGTATAAAGTATAAAGAAGGAATAGGAAATTGAACCACCATCATCTGTCTTCACCGGATGTTACAAAATTTCATTCAAAGCATGACGATGTCCTTCTGTCTTAGCTCAGGCCTCTATAACAAAATGTCATGGGCTGGGTGGCTTTGACAATAGACATTTACTTCCCACAGTTTTGGAGGCTGGAAGTCCAAGATCAGGGTGCTAACATAGTTGGGTTCTTGAGGGGACCCCTCTTTCTGGCTTGCAGATGGTCCATTTTTTTTCTGTGTTCTCATATGACAGAAAGAGAAAGCCAGTTCTCAGATCTCTTCTTATAGGGACACTAATCCATCGTGAAGATCCCACCCTCATGATCTTATGTAAATCTAAATACCTTCCAAAGCCTTCCACTTCCAGACATGATCATATTGGAGGTTAGGATTCAACATAAATTTGAAGGGGGGCACTAAGTGTATACAATCTTTCTTCCACCTCATCTCCATAATTCAAAAGCCATACATCTTAATCATACCCACCTCAACCAGGGGAGCTTCAGGTTTTTCATCTATGTTTGGTGTTACATTGACTGTATCACCACCAAATTTATTAGGAAGCTAAGATATTTAAGTCCAGTAGAAAGTTTTCCTTGGAGATTTAAAGTGGTAAAAAGACTGAATAGGACTAGAGTGTTCTGTCCCAACTCTATCTTTAGTATGAGCCTACTGAAAAGAAAGCACATAATGCAGGGATTTTAGGAACACATATCCAGTGTTTAGCAAAAAGTAAAACCAAAGAAAAAAATGAAAGAAAAACAAACAAAAAAACCACCAGAATTCAACTTTCCAATATTGAAACTAAAAATTAATGCTTAATTTACTATTAAATTTTAATTAATATATAAATGGAAACCTCAGACATGAATTTGCACAGAAGAAAACAATGGAGAAACTTTATTATTTTGTAAAAAACTCAAGATCAAAGAAAAATAGGTGATAACTAGCAAATCTGAAATTAGCAGTGTAAGCATTTTAAAATTTAAAAGTAATCAAATATAAAATAAAAGAAAATACAGGTTAACTGAAGCAGAATTGACTTCCTAAATTTAAATTTAGTGAAAAAAAAATCATATATAAAAAGGAGGCTGCTTCACAACATACAAATGAGAAATTTTACAAATAAATTTTGTAACATGCAAAATATGCCTTAGGAACACATATGTAATGTCCCAGCCAATATTTTAACGTAAAGTTTGTATTTTTAGTTAGGAAATGATGCCAATTAAAGAAATTCAAAATAGACCAAGAACATCTGAAAAGCTAACAAAATTTATAAGAATTATAAGGGAAAAACAGAAGAAGTGTTATTGCTCAAGCCACTGAAATAACATAGCACAAATATTTGAGCTTATTTAATCTTTTCCCCATTATTTGAAATTTAATCTGTTGGGGACATCGCAGGGAAAGTAATTTGACTCTTGTATTGGACAGAGTTGCTTATTTTTGATCACTTGACCTCACTTAGGCCAATGACAATTACATTTCCTCCTCCTTGTACCCCGGNTTTGATCACTTGACCTCACTTAGGCCAATGACAATTACATTTCCTCCTCCTTGTACCCCGGGACACAGTATTTTGTCAGAGGTGATGCATGTTCAGTAAGGCTTAATGAAACTGAATAACAGTTTTCCCAGGGAAATTTAAAAAACAAGCTAAGAGGGGCCGAGCCCGTAGCGCACTCGGGAGAGTGCGGCACTGGGAGTGGAGCAGCGCTCCCGCCACCGGTTCGGATCCTATATAGGGATGACCGGTTCGCTCACAGTGCTCACTGGCTGAGCATGGTGGGGCGGGTCTCAAAAAGGACAAAAAAACAAAACAAACAAACAAAAAAAACAAGCTAAGATAAAGTGCTGTATTTTTTTTCCCCTCACCATGGGGCTTAAAGAATCAGAGAATGACAAAATATAAAGAATATCATAAATTAGATGCTTAATTATGAAGAGAGGCTAAAGAGGGTTAGGAAGTTATAATGGTTATTACAGTCAGTTCCGTTTCTCCTGGGTCCCGGTTATGTCATAATGCCTGAGTTCTGTATAAGACTTAAGTTATTATAGCAAATCTCTCCTTAGATAGCCCAGTGCATCTTTGTCACAGGGTCATATGACTGAATACCAAAAATCAACAGAGCATACTCACAAAGTGCATACTCATATAGTGCTTTCTTAGAGGCAAAGGATTATAGGAGAAAAAAGAAAGCACAGATAAGCAGTGGGAACTAAGGGACTTCCACGCACAGCTCCCCAGTATGCACTTATCCAGATTATAATCACCAAGATATGTGCAAGAAATCTGTTTCAGAGACACTTAAGCAAAAGTTTTCAGCATTGTCTTTTTATGTCTCACTGGTTACAAAGCCTAGTCAGGCTATGTAACATTTTAAAGCAAACAGAAGCCATTAATCTACACATACCTATATAATCTAAAATAACTGATTTTGGATGTCACCAGGGGAATTTAAGACTTTAAATAATGTGGTCTAAATAAAGATCGAGCCCATCTCATTCTTTCTTGACCAAAAGAAACTAACAAATTTTCAGGTATGACTTGATAATTGTAGAGCTAGCCCAGTCCAGCTATAAGATAGCTCTATTTCACAGATACTCTGACACAAATGACTGAATTAAATATGTTGACTATGTATGTCAGGCCTTAAAAACTAACGCCATCTTAAGTGACATTACAAGTGGCGCCATTATGGGCTCATAAGGGCATATTAACGTGGTAGCCTAAGACAGCGCTGGGAGGAAGTAGGGTGGGGGTGTCTGCGGGAACCTTGCCTTAGCCCTTATTGGCGAAATACGCGCTTCCACGCTCGTGAACACTGAGTGATTACAATAGCTAGGCATTGAGACAGGATGCATGCTCTCGTAACCTTTAAGCTGATTGGAGGATGTAAAAACCTCCCTTCCCCATTTGCCTTTAAAAGCAAGTGCTTGTGTGATCATAAACAGAACTGCTCGACAGAACCCCCGCTGCGTCTGAGTGTCCTTTAACCCGCTGGTTGGGGCCAGAGGCTGTGCTCACCTCTCCTCACAGCTCTCTTCCCCTGTCTCCTCCCAATGGGGACTGAAGGGAAAGAGGAATCCAGGCAATTCGCTCGCACACCAGAAGGAAAACCAAGGGAGAGACTGATAGCGAGGCAAGAGCTGTTTGGGTTGGCCAGCCAGCAGTGGACCCGACATTCTAACATTTCAAAGAATATTTCAAAATATTGTGATGTGATAAAATTAAAAAAAAAAAATACATATTCAGGGTTATGGATTAACCATTCTGTAAACACTACACAAGTACACTATAATGGAACAATTAAGTAAATGGCAAGTGGTGGAAGCCAGGATTCTCATTGTTGGAAGGAGAGATTACAGATAAAAAGGGGAACATGCTAAAAACATGTGTGGTCATGGATTCAAGTTGGAGGCATCAGTATGAATGTACATTTAGCTTAATATAGATTTAGACAGTTACAGATAGAAATATTTATAGATAGATGGATATAGAACTGTGTTTATAGAAGCATTAGTAGAGACATATATATTAGCTAGTCTATCATCTAGAAGTGGGAACATCCTGGTAGCAATGAGGATATCCAACACNAAGCAAGTGCTTGTGTGATCATAAACAGAACTGCTCGACAGAACCCCCGCTGCGTCTGAGTGTCCTTTAACCCGCCGGTTGGGGCCAGACGCTGTGCTCACCTCTCCTCACAGCTCTCTTCCCCTGTCTCCTCCCAATGGGGACTGAAGGGAAAGAGGAATCCAGGCAATTCGCTCGCACACCAGAAGGAAAACCAAGGGAGAGACTGATAGCGAGGCAAGAGCTGTTTGGGTTGGCCAGCCAGCAGTGGACCCGACATTCTAACATTCCAAAGAATATTTCAAAATATTGTGATGTGATAAAATTAAAAAAAAAAAATACATATTCAGGGTTATGGATTAACCATTCTGTAAACACTACACAAGTACACTATAATGGAACAATTAAGTAAATGGCAAGTGGTGGAAGCCAGGATTCTCATTGTTGGAAGGAGAGATTACAGATAAAAAGGGGAACATGCTAAAAACATGTGTGGTCATGGATTCAAGTTGGAGGCATCAGTATGAATGTACATTTAGCTTAATATAGATTTAGACAGTTACAGATAGAAATATTTATAGATAGATGGATATAGAACTGTGTTTATAGAAGCATTAGTAGAGACATATTTGGAAGGAGAGATTACAGATAAAAAGGGGAACATGCTAAAAACATGTGTGGTCATGGATTCGAGTTGGAGGCATCAGTATGAATGTACATTTAGCTTAATATAGATTTGGACAGTTACAGATAGATAGAAATATTTATAGATAGATGGATATAGAACTGTGTTTATAGAAGCATTAGTAGAGACAAAAATATTAGCTAGTCTATCATCTAGAAGTGGGAACATCCTGGTAGCAATGAGGATATCCAACACCAGACCTTGGTTTCTAATACTATTCTCCAGTGTCAGAGGGAACCAGTGCTCATTGGAGAAATGGCCGATTCTAAGGTTAGGACAGAGACTATGTAAGATGAGCACAGAACATCTCATAGTGATAGAAGGTAAGAAAGTGTTCAAACACACACACGCACACAAGTATGGGGTAATATCCAAGAAATAAAGGACTCAACTGAGTGAGCTTCCAAAGACCAAAGATGGAACAATTTGATCAGCAAAAAAAATAAAGTAGCATTAGGTTATTACTCAAAGAATAAAATAATCACATGTCCATACTGGTAAAAATCAATGATTGAAGAAATGTAAGAGAATAGAGAATCTAAGAATAACTCCCCACTCCTTAAGCATGGGTTGTACATAATTATTTCCTTCCAAAGAGTATGATGTAGAAAGGGGACAAGGGAAACTGTACAATCAAAAACCCAGCAAACACCACAGTCAGGTTAAGTGATAAGCAGTGATAAGTCATGTAGATGGCATATACCTTTGATATGACATAATAAGAATGACACTTTATTTCTGGGATCTTTCTTTCAAAAACACATAACCCATTTCTAATAATGAAAAAAAATTTAGGACATATCCCAAATGAGGGGCATTCTACAAAATACCTGACTAGTATTTCTCACAATTGTCAAGGCCATTAAAACAAGCAAAATCTGAGAAACTGTTGCAGCCAAGAAAAGCCTGAGAACATTTTATGGTTAAATATGATATGGTATTCTGGATGAGATCATGAGACAGCAAATAAATATCAGGTAAAAACTAAGGTAATATAAATACATTTTGAGTGAACTTTAGTTAATAATAATGTATCAATAGTTTTTCATTAGTTGTGACAAATATGCCATACTAATGAGTTGTTAGTAGTAGAAGAAACTAAGAGGGGGTTATATGGAATCTCTTTGTATTACCTTCGCAACTTTTAATGAATTAAAAACTATTATAAAATTAAAAGTTTATTTAAAAATACATATAAAAGCACAGACAGATTCAATGGAGAGATTTAATAAATCAGTCAACATCCACTTGATGGAATATTATGCAAACATTAAGCATTTGTACACTTAAGCTTTCTTGCAATAATGACCATGTTTGTATATAACACTACATAAAATGCATTAAGTAGTGTATTTCACTACATCCAATGTGTTTTATGTGTGTATAACACTATATCTTTATATACTTTAATGCAATTGCCAAATGGTTGGGAAATCAGTTTTACTATTAGTGCAATACAAAGTTCTATAACTTTGAATATTTCCTTTTCAATGTGGTTATATAATTCATATGTGAAATAAATATATAAATGCATATTTCCGTTTTAGCAAATATAATATCACTTATTTTTTAAACGTTACTTACCTTTTAAATTTCTTTCAGAAGAACATTTTTTAATTGACATATATTGTGTATATTTGTGGGGTACGAAGTGATGTTTTGATATAGGTATACATTTAGGAATGATTAAATCAAACTAATTAACATAAAAATCACTTTGCATCCTTATTTTTCTGTGGTGAGAATATTTAAAATCTACTCTCTTAGCAATTTTCAAATATACAATAACTATAGTGACCATGCCATAGAATATATCTACAGAACTTATTCCACTTGTCTGAAACTTTGTACCCTTTGACCAACATCTCCCCAATATCCCCATCTCCTAACCCCCTCGTATCCACCATTCTCCTGTCTACATCTATGAGTTTCACAGTTTTACATTCCACATGTGAGATCATGCATTATTTGTCTTTCTGCGCCTGGCTTACTTCACCTAGCACAATGTTCTCCAGGTTCATCCATGTTGTTGCAAATGACAATATTTCCTTCCTTTTAAAGACTGAGTAGTTTTCCATTGTACATATATACCACACACATTCTTTTTCCATTCAGCTACTGATAGACACTTAGGTTATTTTCATATCTTCTCTTGGCTACTGTGAATAATTCTGCAATGAAAATAGGAGTAAAGAAATCTCTCTGACATTCTGATTTCATTTCCTCTGAATAGATAACCAGAAGTGGAATTGCTGTATCATATCTTAGTTCTATTTTAATTTTTTTAATAACCTCTGTACTGTTTTCCATAATGGCTGCACTAACTTATTATTTATGTGTAATGAGATATGCATATACTTAAAATTCTCTTTAGCTTAGGCATTCAGCACACATAGCAGTCCTTAGGCCATCTAGCAATTAGAATTGGGAAAATTTAACCCTTGTGTGTTACTGCAGTCATTTCCCTTATCTTTGGGAGCTTATCATTAATTATAAGCCTTTTATAAAAACACAGAATTCAATAACTTTCTATGACTTTGACCCTGTGAAGAAGCTTAACTAAGTGTAAGCACCATAATCTCAACCCACAAAAGGGGTTTTGTGGGTCTTCACTGAATAGATACTACCTTTCTTCTCTTTTCATCACTTCCTTCACCTTGAAATCTTATCTAGCTTTAAAACATTTATTCTTTGCCAGAGGCAAGTCAAAAACATCACTCGAAATCAGTGTTTTCTAAATCAAATATAAAAATATGTCCACAGTCCAGAGGTTGGCAAAACACATTATTTTCTTCCTTCTGTAGTTCCTTTAATTTGCATTCCCTGGTGAATTATTTTCTCTCTCTCTCTAACCTACATTAAAAACACAAAGCTCTCTGAACGTTTATTTGAAATAAGAGAAACCAATAAAGCTATGGCTATTTCTATGTTTGTTTGCTTTCTTTCTCCGTTACATTTACAGCAGTTTTTATGAAGCTTTCATTTCATAGTGCATAATAGAAGAAATAAATGTGAACGAATTGGGCCATGTCTCATTTAAATACTGCTCTTGTAATCCAAGGCACAATTCCAGGGATTATTGCAATATTAAAATTTAGATAGAGGGGCAATGAAAAAGATGCATTGGACATACACAAGCAACTATTATCATTAATTTTAAAGTTATTTTTCATGGCAAGATATAGTTTGATTGTAATGCTCTAGAGTATTCATGAAAAAGACAATGAAAAAAGGTACTGAACGATGCTTCTGTCAAGATAAAAGTGGTGCGTTGTATATATGATAACACAGTTACATTTTCAAAAGTATTTTCTACATAAAATCTCATTGACTTCAATTAGAATTTGCAATCTAAGTACACCATATGGCCTTGCTTAAAAGCAATGAGACTATTAAATTTAATTACTTTTATATGCATCTTGTGTGGTAAAGGTGCTTGTTAAAGGAGCAGCACTATATGAGAATTATTTCTAGTAAAAATTGAAAACTAAGAAAATGGCTACCATCTCGTGGTTACTAATTGGCAGTCAATTCCACAAGAAAAGTAATTTTCAGTAATGCTAAAAAATAGCATGCAGAGAGCAATGTCACTTTCCCAATTTTATTGCTGCTTTATATAGCAATATTTGAATATAATGTGAATTAACACTACTGTTCTAAAAGCAAAGTATTTCTTCTGCTTATAAGTTTTGTCTTGCATTCTCTCTTTCTCATGAAGAAGAAATATATACAAATGTTCCCTGTATAATTATATACATATATAAATAGATATATTTTATACAAATAATACAGGAGAATATAGTAATAGAATTACAATCATTTCCTTATCTCTTCCATTAAAGAAAATGTTTTAAATTCAAGTTAGACATGCAATGTCATGGATAGAAATGAGTTATATTTTACTGTGCAAATACAATTTGACCCTCAATAGGGAGTACTAAAGTCCATTTCCTTATCTCTTCCATTAAAGAAAATGTTTTAAATTCAAGTTAGACATGCAATGTCATAGATAGAAATGAGTTATATTTTACTGTGCAAATACAATTTGACCCTCAATGGGGAGTACTAAAGTTTATGGAAAATTGGAAAATTAACACCATTTTCAAAGTATAACCTTTCGTAAACTCCAGCTATTTTTCCCATTTAATAATTGAACTTTACCCCTTGTTGCCAGGTCAGTTGAATTTATTTTTAAAAGAAGCTGGAAATTTGGATATTAAATAAAATCTTCAAATTTTAACATATGGACAATAACTAAGTAAACAGTTTATAAGCAAAACAAACAGACCTGCAGGCTAAGTATGGCTCATGAGCTGTCCTTTTCTCTTTTTCTAGTATTCTGGCTTTATGTCACCAAACATATACAAATTAAACCAAAATCATCATTATAAATAATCATTATTTATTTGGCAAGAAAATAAAATCATATGTATCAGAAATCCTAAGTAATAAAAAAAAAAAGGTGAGTAACTCTTTTTTCTTAAAAAAAAAGAAAACAACTATGAACAATTGAGAAAAGAGTAAAACTGAAAATAATTTTCCTGACAAAAACCCATTAAAAACTGGCAAGGCTTTTTTAGGCAAGACTTTTTTAGACAGAAGTAATATAACTTCCTTTATTTTTATGGTAAACTGTTCTTTTGATTTTTTTTTTTTCTACTTTTTGATTTCCCTTAAAGGTGAGTGGTTATTCATAGTCAAAGGTGGTTGACTAATCATAGATTATTATTCCTCATAGCAGAATCCCATTAAAATACTTAAGAAATATTTTTAAAAATCACAACAAATTTCACTGTTGAAAAATCATAAAGGGTACGTCCTGCATAGAAGAGCAGGCATTTCTGGAAATACAGTGTGTGTGGTGATGATTGTAAAGACAGTTAAATTCAATACAGCAGAAACCTAATTTTGTAAAAGGAAAAGAAGAACCTTCCCCCCCTACTCCTCACTTAGACTTAAAAAAATAAATAAATAAATAAAGCGAGTCCTCCCACCTTCAGGTCATTCTTATATTAGCTCCAAGATGAGAGGTAGAAAAACTGTAGGGTTTTCTGTTGTTTTTGTTTCCTGTTTTATTGTTTTTTTGTCTTCTGAAAGTGGCCCTGGTGCTCTTAATAGGGTAAATGTCTTAAGGGCTGTGGAACAGCTGTATCTGTCACCTGATCCACTCAGCAATTCGTGTCTCCATTTTGTTCCCAGGTAAAATGATGTGGAGATGCCCAAAGTAGAACCTGGGGCCGAAGCAAAAATGCCGGATACCTTGCCCACAAGAAATAGTTACCCCTCTCCAACAAGGCACTTTTTCCACACAATCTTAAAAACAACCTATGCATGCACATCATTGCTTCGTTATTAGTAGAGTTCCTTTAATCATTTTCAGAGAAGTAAAAACTGTTACTTGGACTAGGGAAATACCTGCAAGCAAACAACATGTCTTAATAGAGGCTCCTATTTATAAATATTGGATGGTAATTCCAGGTAAAATTGTTTATCATTTGAGAGAAGCCAACAGTATGAAGGAAAAATAAATGTAACAAACCCTTATAGAAAAAGAAAGGCTAGTGGGAGAGTAGAGTGCATTTTAAATCAATAAAATTAATATCCTCAAAGTGACTAAAAATAACAGGCAAAACTAAGATTAATTAAGCTATTATGAAAAAACAGAGGTCAGATTTCTTTTAAACTAAAAGTTATGATTGTCAGCAAAACATACAAAAGACAAATTAAAATAAAAATTGGACATTTTAAAGAATAAATTTTTGAGCCAAAAAAAAATTAACAGTGCCATATTTCCAAGTGTTAGTGTAGAAAATCAAATATGATTATGATTATGATTATGATTGAAATTATTAAAATGGTAGTGTTTCCTTTAGTACAGAAAATATCTTACGATCACCAGTACAACAGAGTGGGACTAAACACTAAGTTCTGTGCAAAGGAAACAGGAAAACTCCTTAAGATGCTCCACCAGAGTTCAACATCTCTGTCTTGAAGCAGTCATCTATTGGCATATTTCCAAAATACTGAGCTTTTACACATGGGTCTAAGACAGTTCTAGAAAGGCTATTCTGATAAACTATGTGTAATATGATATAGAAACATTCCATTCAGTGTAAATTTGTGATCGTCTTATTTTCCATGGGATTGCACATGCCTAGGAATTTTTTTAAGTACATTTTTATTTAAATACCAATGCTGTTAGCTTTATAAGCATATCTATTGATTTTTTCCATCACCCTCCCTGATAAAAAATTGTTGAA
Organism: Galeopterus variegatus; assembly: GCF_000696425.1. Taxonomy (NCBI): domain Eukaryota; kingdom Metazoa; phylum Chordata; class Mammalia; order Dermoptera; family Cynocephalidae; genus Galeopterus; species Galeopterus variegatus. Next base: position 197,025 of record NW_007729526.1, on the reverse strand, counting down.
TTAGTTCAGAGAATTTCCAAATATCTAGGGAAAACATGAAATTTTGAATAGCTGATTATCTTGGTCTCTGTCATTTTCCTTACAGTTACACAAAATCATTCTTTATCTTATTTGTTGGTAAAGTAGGTCAAGGCAGCCTGGTAAAAGATCAAGTGTACTTTTCCTGTCTATACAAACATGAAACTATGTAATTTACTCAATTTTAAAATGTGAGGGGCAATCATGTGTTTTTCTCCCTTTATATACAAACTCCTGTGTAAATAGACCAAAATATATTGGAAACCGGTAACATGTTTATATAGTTTAGAAATTAGTACCATATTTTTTGGTTTTGATTTGAAAGTTTATGAATCACATTCAGTGTTTTTTTCTTGTTGTATGTCAATCCTACCACAACCTGCAGGCCAATCAAAGAACTCTGTGAAGTGATAGCACCAAATCTTAGAATGGGTGTGATGGCTTAAGTACGGCTTATAGGGTAAGGGACAAGATTTCTTCTTAATATTAAACCATTTGCCTTTCTCCCAACCAGGGGTATATTCCTCTGCGCTTTTTAAAAAGTATTAGGCTCAACCTCATGCTATAAATCTATTTTGGGGTATATTCTACCTGATTTTATATAACACCAAATATTTTAACAGTGATTCCTTCCCATTTCTCTAAAACTAAACTATATGTCCTTTTAAAAGGTCATGTATCACATTTCTTCATAGTGTTATACATCCTCAAACTTAATTTAACTTTTTTTTTTAACCAGCAGAATATAACGTTGTTAAAAATGTGGTAGTTATAGTAACTCAATCATATTAAAGAACAAACAGGAAGGCACAAAATTATTTTGGAGTTAAAGATCAAATTGGCACAGAATGTAGCCAGAAGCAGGCATACTAAATCATTTAACTGAAACCTGGGTATTACAAAAACTGGCATAGAAGAGCCTTAAATCTAGCAGATTTAGGTTTATTTGTTGTGGCTAAATGAAGCCTTTTCTCATGTTGGTATAACTTATACAATACAAAATTAAATCGGTAGATTTAATTTTGCACTTATAAAGAAATTAATAAATTGTGTATGCTGTGAATTGAATGTCATCCCCAAACTCACTGAAGCTTGACTCCCGTTGTAACAGTGTTAGTAGGGTGGGAAATTCTATTATCGTATTTGAAAGGTGGGGTCTTTAAGAAGTGACAGGATCATGAGGACCATGCTCTGATGAATGGATTGATCCATCCACAGAGTAATGGGTTAATGGTTTAATGGCTTGTCACAGAAGGAGCACTGATGGCTTTATAAGGAGAACAAGTGCGCATGTTAAAGAGCTCTTGCTATTCTCTCCATGTGAAACCCTGATTGCCAGGGGACCCTGGAGAGAGTCCCCACCCAGAAGAAGGTCCTTAGCAGATGTGCCACCTGGACTGTGGACTTCATAGCCTCCCAAACATTAAGAAATAAATTTCATTTCTTTATACAATACCCAGTTTCAAGGATTCTGGTATAAGCAACAGAAAATGAACTACGACAGTATATTTATCTTTAGTTTGAAAAATCTTTAAAAAGTATACCTAATTTTACAACTATCCCATTTAAATACACTTAGCTTTAATATGCATGTATGCATACATACTTATGCTACATATATACATACACATACATATACATGTATGTAAAGAAATACAGACAATGGAATTTCATGGTAGTGAAATTTGTTCTTAAAATGTTTGGGGTCCAAACTAGCATCCAAATGTCCGGTTCAGCTGCCTCCTTTTTTGCAACCTTAGAGTGGAATGGTCACTGTCTTATCTTTCAGTAAACACTGATACGATAGGTCCAGTGTGTGTGCTTTCTCATCAGTTCCCTTTGTTCATTCAACAAACCTTCATAATACCTCCTTTTTGATATGTATGATAGATATTGAGACATTACACAGATGTTGAAAGTAAGCCTTAGCTATGTAAAGTGGTCAAACAGCAAGATTTCAACTCCAGATGTCTCAATCCACAGTATAATTATATTATAGAATTTCAGACTCAGTCATTATCCCTTACAAACACTAGTATCCTTTGCTTATATGTGATATCCTCAAGTGTTGTTTTTATATTTTTAATTATTCAAATAATGTCGACATTTGCAACTCTCCCCTCACACCCTGCCACTAAGCAGACACCAAGACTCATAATCTTTGTTGGACAAATGTCCTACATCAATGATTGGGTTATAGAGATCCAGAATATGTGTGGAGATTTCTACATTAGAATAAATGTAAACTGACGAGTGAGCTGATTCAAGGTACACCTGGTGAGGCTGACCTTCAACTACCAAAGGAGACTGAGCTAGAACAGAAAAAGTGGTAAAATCAAAGTAATAAATCTGAAGTGAAAGCATGTTGTGAGCATGCAAAAGTGGATTGGCTGGGAGCAGCAGCATGGTAGAGCAGACTTCAGAAGATGTATTTTAACAGACGTTGCCTCATTTAGCTCCTGATGCTTGCTAGAATGTTCTTGACATGCATTGTGATAAGTGGCAATGGCTCACAAATATATGTCCACACCCTGATACTTGGAAGCTGTGGATTTTATCTAAAAGTTTTACAGATGCAACTAATTTAAGGATTTGATAAAAAAAAGAAATTATTCTGGACTATTCTGATGAACACTATATCAAATCATGGATGTTCCTATAAAAGAAGAAAGAGAGAGATTTGATACACACAGAAGAGGAGGAGGCAATATGGGCAGAGATTAGATGATATGAGCATAAGCTGTAAGGAATGTCAAGGAATGGTAGCAGTCACCAGAAGCTAGAAGAGGCAAGAAGCAGATGATTTTCCACAGCCTTTGGAGGAAGTACAGCCTTGACAACACCTTGAGTTTGAATATCCAGCCTCTAGAAATGTGGGGAAATAAATGTCTGTTTGAAGTCACCAATGTTGTGACAATTTGCTATAACAGCTACAGAGAACTAATACATTCCTCATCACGTTCTATAGATGTTGCAATTGGCCATTGAAAAGGTGGTATCTTCCCATGTATAGAATGTAGTGAACACAGAACTAGTAGGCATTGCAGAATGTTGTCATTGTGCCATGAAAGGAATTATGTTAATGTAGTGATTTCTGTGTTTGTAACTGTAGACAAATTTCATTGACTGTAAATTTAATACAGCCTCGATTTCTTAATAACAATGGTTTATATTGGTTCTGTCTTTGCATGAGTGTAGATAGTTACTGATATAAAGTATCTAAATAATGCATTCCAAGCCTACGTTGAAAAATAAAATTGGTCATTGTAGTAGGTTAAATGGGGCCCCCACCTCAAAAGACACGTCTATATTCTAATCCCCAGAAACTTCAAATATCACTTACTATAGCAAAAGAGAGAATATTACTTTATATGATTGTATTAGTCCATTTCTGTCACTTATAACAAAATACTCAAAACTGGGTGATTTATAAAGAAAACAAAATGTATTGCTTACAGTTTCTGAGGCTGGGAAGTCCAAAGTCCACCCAATGGTGGCAACAGTGACCCAGGGGTCTCACAAGACGGTGGAAGCAGAGTGAGCAGAGAGAGAGAGAGAGACAGACTTTTCTTTTCTTTTAAAGCCCTCAGAACCACACCCCTGACCACCATTATTAATCCATTCACTACAGCCCAGCCCTACAATCCAATCACCTCTTCAAGGCTCCACCTTTCCATTACCATAACAGGATTTCCCACCCTGTAAACAATCACAGTGGGGGCTAAGTTTCCAATACATAAAACTCGGGGACATAATTCAAGCTTCAATGAGTTTTGGGGGGACATTATTCAATCCACCATAATGACAAAATATGTGATTAAATTATGTATTTTGAGAGAAGACACTTATTCTGGATTATTGGGGAGGGCCTTAAATGCAATCAAATGAATTCTTATAAGAGAGAGATAGAGGGAGTTTGGAGACAGACACACAGATGAGATAGGAGGTGCTGAGTTTCCCTGGGCTTGGGTTATAGGATACACCTCTGAGTTACAAGCCACTCCTTGAGGCCTTAGTCCCACTCCTCTAGGACCTCCTCCAGAGGAAAGCTACTATTGCCAGTTAGACCTATTTTCAGCACCAACACTGGTAAAATGAGACCACAAGGGACTGGCTTATGCAAATCCATTGGCTGGGCATGCTCAGTAGAGAGGGATTATATATGAGCATCCTCAGTAAAGTGGAGTTTATCCTCTGAATTACCTTCCACTAGAGGTGCTAGAGATCACAGAATATTCTTGAATATGTCTGATGCATGCGACGGGATTGACCAATGAACATGCTCCTACATGGGACCAATGAGCTTGTATAAGACTATGCTACATAACAGGGAACCCCCTTAACTGAATACTCATTAGATATCGAAACTATAAAAGCTGAAGCCGGCAGCAGGCAGGGTGTTGCTCACTTTCCTAGAGCCAACCTGCACTTCTCTGGCTGAGGTGTGTATGTTTCACTTTTGTGTTGAGTTTACTATTAGCAGGTGGCCGCTCACTCCCATGCTCCAGCCTGCTCTCTGTACTGAACTTAAGCATGTATTTCTTGCTTTTGTGTTAAACTTGGTGTGGGCCCTGCTCAGTCTCTGCAGCTAGGATGCAGTTTCTCTGTGAAATCTGTATCTCTTATTCATTATGGTAAACCCATTCCCTTTTTCTCCTATGATTCAGCTCTTGAATTCTTTCCTGTGGCAGAGTCAAGAACATGATAAGAGGATGGGGTGGGTTGAGGCTGACTATCGGGCCCCCCAGACCCTACCACCGACATCACAGAGAACAAGGCAATGTGAAGATGGAGGCAGAGATTGGAGTGATACAGGAGCTATGAGAAGCTGGAAGAGGAGAGGAAAGGAATCTCTCTCAGAACTTCTAGAGAAAGCACAGCTTGCCAGATTTTCGAATTCTCGCCTCTGTGAGAGGATACATTTCTATCGATTTAAGCCACCAAGTATGTGCTAATTTGTTAATAAGAATTGAAATCTGTGATAGAATTGATATTATTGAAACTTTTACCTAGAATTTACTACAGGTAAGGCTAAAGATTATATACTAAGTTATAGTTGCATACTGATTATGTAATAGCAGCTGGAGAAACTAACAGTCATAAACAGAAAAAGGTAGTAATTTAGCCATAAAAGTAAGATATTACTTCATGTATAGAATGTCAAAGAAGGGCCAGTACAAATAATTTTCCAGGGTAGATTATAAAAATTCATCCCTTTGGTGACTGATTTTTCCACAAAAACTATTTATTGTGATATTTTGGAGTGTATCCATACTCTATCAAATTATGCATTTCATTTCCTATAGGAAGGACACATATTCTAACAATAACAAAGTTAAACAAAACAAAAACTACATAATGTTTCCTTATATGGTTGGGTTTAACTCAGAACAAGCACACTTAGTGTAAATTTCCCATGCAAAAATGTAAACTATTGTTCAACAGAGTCCATAAGGTTAAGGCCTATGTCCTGAAAATAAAGAAGACATTTTCAGTCTTCTGAGTGAAGCCATCTAAGAATATCCTGTTTGCTTTTTTATTATTATTATATAATATTTTCCTTTCTCTAAATAAACTTTGAAGTTTTCATTTCAATGGATTTATAATAGCAAGTGAAGAGAAGAAAAAAAAAATTAACCACACCTCTACCATTGAGTAGATTTTTGAAATCAATATAACCTCAAATAACCATATGATAAAACCAAGTGATAAGCTGATACTCCTCCTACTTGTTTTATATTAACTTCAAAGGTTAAATATACTTTCAGTTTTAAAGCATGTTAGTTTGTGATTTTTCTACAAAACAGTGTCTTAAAGATACAGTGCACCTTAAACTGTTTAACATTGAGACTGTCATTGCAATTTGGCTACTTTAATAGGTGTAAAATACTGGGATGTTTTGAATTAATATGCATGCCATTAATATCAAGTTAAAACTTAGGAAAGGTCAATCACAAAATATTTTGCACATAGGAAATTAAACTATAAATTCAAAATATAAATCTTTACAGCTTATAAACCTTTTGCCTAATTTGCTATGATTTCTGAGTATATTATATAAGCAGCAGCTTCTTTTATTTACTCAGAAATAATTTAGATTGAAGAGACCCTTACCAGAAAGCTGGCATGATAAAAATCAACCAATATTAATCTGAGTTTCAACAAAAGGAAAAGTGTGCTTTGGATGAAAAGCCTTGAAAATATGGTTGGCAATGAATTTATTCTCCTTGCAGTTTATGTTTCTTACATTAGATCCATTCTTTTTGGTTTATGCTTTCCCATTTCTAGCTGGGATATTACATTACATAATCAGTATGCAACTATAACTTAGTATATAATCTTTAGCCTTACCTGTAGTAAATTCTAGGTAAAAGTTTCAATAATATCAATTCTATCACAGATTTCAATTCTTATTATTAAGCTAGACTTTATGTTAGAGCAACATTTACCCATTTTTCTTCATGAAAAATGTAACACAAATGCAACAATACTTTCCTAAGTCTTGCTCTATTATATGGCATAGTTAAATTACTTTATTTGAAGTGTTCTTTTTTATGAATAATACATGTCAATGAAAAAATATTTTTAACTAAATTGAAGTCTTTCTTATGATCAGCTTCCATATAACAAATCCATAATAAGTGAAGTAAACTAACTTGTGCAAACATTTGCAAGACATATTTTCAGAGACTACAGAGAAAACATTTTCATATACAAACTTACATGATGCAGAATTTTTACTGTCAAAACCATAGCCTTTAGCAATGTCGTGATTTTTTCTGAATAGAGCATAAAATAGTTTTTATTATATATGTGTGTATGTGTGTATATATATATATATTTACATATAAAGATTTTTTAAAGTTTTCTTTATTCTAAGAACAGAAACAGCAGCTTTTACAGCACTATGTCAATTTCTAATGAAATTGTGGTCTTTTGATATGTTACACAAATGTATTCAACCTACTGACTCATACAGCATCAAAACTACAAAGCATTATTTAATCTTGACTACTAATTCGAAACCACCTTGCATATGAGTAGATGTTTGCTTTTTGCCAAGCAATTAAACAATATTGGTACAGCTGAGTTTTACACCTGATTGAAAAGATGAACAAAGTGATTGTCAAGATTTATTACACTTAAAAACTGTCCATTGGTTTCAATAATCTTTATGAAACAAAGTTATTCAAACATATCACATTGCCCAGCCCCCCAAAAACACAGATTATTAAAAAGTATTAGTTAGTAGAGCCAAAATACAAAACACTTATTTATATTGCTAAGTAATCAGAAGTACAATATATTCAAATGAAGGTATTAGCTGTCATCAGCTACTGCAAAAATTATAGTACAGGAAAGATTCCAAGGACATAACATACCTCTTGATATTAGTATCAGCTTCCCCATTGATATATGTCTTCACTGAACACATATACTTTTAATTGGCTTCGATATATTTGCTTGCTTTTAAGACATTTAATCAAATTTCAACATTTTCTCTTAAAGGGAAAGAAGCAGCAATAATATTTAAGTAAAGAGAATAAAGGGATATTTACAGTGAAGAAAAATATTTTCATATTTTGTGTTCTGTATTATAAAAAATATACATTGGGAATGCAGTATAAATACAATACGCTATAAACAAATTAATTTCTTGCAATTAGAGAAATTGTAGAATAAGAAGACATTTTAGTGTTAAGTAATATCTTCTTTTTTATATATCCTAGAACATTAGTAATTTGCCTCAGAGTTATGCTACTCTTTTTACAAGGCACAGTACATAATGCAGCATTTCAGTACGTATTCAAATTATTCTCAAGACACACACACATATATAAATATTTGCTTGTATATATAAGCACATATATACATATATGCATGCATGTATGCAAATATATAAACATAACTTTTTTAGTCATATTAATGTTGATTCTACTATAACTTCTACTTACTTATTATTCAAAAATTCTATAGATACAAAATGTTTCGGTGGTGAGCAGGTGAGAAGACTAATTCAAAAACTTGGGAGAAAAGATTAGAGAATGGTATGTCTGTAAAGGCTTTAAAAATCTCAAACTTATTCCTGGGAATCTGAGAGGCCACATGCATAGTCAGGGCTGTGTACATGTCAAGAAATACATGAGAAAGCCCTAAGTCCTGACTTCCAGATCACTTTGAGGATTTGCAAAAGCAGTAAACAAAGGGTAAGGTGGAGTTGGAAAATGCCTGACTGAATATCAAAGCTTTGCCCTGACACACACACACTCAAACCCTAAGTAAAGACTCTAAAAAAAAGTTTGGCTCTAGGCACTTAAAAAGAATTCTCTTTTCAACCATTAGCTGACCACTAACCTGAAGGAACAGAGATTTGAGGGGCCACGCATGACCAAAAACAAAACACAAACCTCATAAAATTTACTCAGAAAAGTCATTAAACAAATGAACAACAAAGCTACCATAAGCAGCTACATTAAAAAATAAATTGTGGGAAGGGACAGAATTATATTTACAGAGTTACCATAGTATATTATTCAAAATGTTTGATTTTCAACAAAAAATTTACAAGGCATGCAAAAGTATCTTTTTTTAAAAAAATATGGCCTATACACAGGAAAACAAAATCAATAGAATTAGCTCATCTGAATATCAGTTTAGTTAAGATTATGCAGGATGAGGAATAGACAGAAAAGAGCAAAGTAAAATGAACAGAACTTCAGAAATCTAAGGAACATCATCAAGCTTTCCAAAGTATGCAAAACGGGAGTCCAGGAAGAAGGAGGGAAAGAAAGAAAAGGGCAGAAGAACCTGAAACCAGTGCTTTTAAAAAAGAAATCAAAAATTGTTCTCACCATTTGCTTCCGCATACTGATAAAATTTCACTAACAAGCTGTTCCCATGAAACTGGTGATTTAGCAGTACAAAGATAATTAGGCTAGGACAATAAATTATTTCTTCCTGTTTTCCATTCTTTAAAAGTAACACTTCTTATACAAATGTCATAAGCCATTTGTCTAAAATGTTTTGCAGAATCTCTGAGTCATCTTCATCCTGCCCAAACAAGTTTAAACTGGCCAAACACTTAGACCCCTTCATTGAGCCTGCACAAATGTACAGTCGGTAACCCATTGACAGCAGAAGTCCTAAAACTTCACTTTCAGATCGTGCTAACAGTTGCTATTTTTTTTACATGTGACCCATAAAGGAGTATGATGAGTCAACTATGCATGCCCAAGAGATTTTGCAAACTTCCCTTTACCTTGTTCTCGACTTCCAACAGTCACTGTTCCCCCTCACCTCACCTCCTCCTGCACACTCTTTACCATCGAGGAAGTGGATTTGAGGTTCCTCCTCCCATCTCATTTGGCTACTCTGAAGATAAGCCTCTTTCTCTTCTGCAAAGACTGGTGTCTCAGTGTTTCATTTGCTGTGCATCAGGCAATGGGCTGCATTCATTTACAAAACGTTGAAGAAGTAATAACTTAAATTGCCCAAATATGATGAAAAAACATTAAGTAGTGCAAGAAAAAAGTTTTGTAGATGTTCAGTGGGATAAACTCAGAGATCTACACCAAGACATATCATTACTAAACTGCTGAAAGCTAAAGATAAGAAAGAATCCTGAAAGCAGTGAAAGAGAAGCAACTCATCATGTACAAAGGATCACAATGAGATTAGAAGCTGACTTCCCATGAGAAATTGTTAAGGTCAGAAGGTGTGATATATCCAAAGTGCTGAGTGAAAAAAGCAAATCTGTCAGGCTAGAGCTCTATATCTGGTAAAAGTATCCTTCATAAATAAAGGAAAAAATGAGAACATTCCCAGATAAATAAAAGTAGAGAGAGACTATTGGTGGCAGAACTTACCTACAATAAATGAAAAAGGGAGTCCTTCAAGCTGAAATGAAATGACATTAGAAATATCTCTAACTCACCTCCACATGAAGAAACAAATAACACCAAGAAAGAAACCTGCATGGATGAAAATGACAGATGGCATAAGTGTATTTTTCATCTTTTATCTTCTTATTTTTTTATTCTGATTTAAAAGACAACTACAAATAATTATAATTGTAGATTAGTGGAAACACATTTTATAAAGATGTAATTTGTGTCAATAATATAAAAGTGAAAGATGGAGCTAAGTGGATAAACAAAATATAGTGTATATATGAGGGTACCTCCAAAAGTTCATAAAACAATTCATATTACCTTTTAATTCTATTTTTCCACAAAATTTTGTTGTCATTGTTGTCTGGAGGCTTCAGGTATCTGAACCTGTGACTTTGGTATTACAAGGCTGTGCTCTAACCAACTGAACTAACTGGCCAGCCCTCCCAAACTTTTTGAAGTACCCTTATATACCATGGAAAATCATTCACACATTCATAAAATATAATATCATATAGAAAGAAATAATTAAGATCAGAGCAGAACTAAATGGACTATAAACTCAAAAAACAATACAAAAGATCAATGAAACAAAAAGTTGGTTTTGTGAGAAGATAATCAAAATAGACAAGCCATTAGCAAAGCTAACTAAAAAAAAAGAAGAGAGAAGACCCAAAAAACAAAACTTAGAAATGAAAAAGGAAACATTACAATTGATACTACAGAAATACAAAAAAAAATCATTAGAAACTATTGTAAACAACTCTACACCAACAAACATGAAAACCTGCAGGAAATGGATAAACTTCTGGACACATACAAACTACCATGACTGAACCAAGAAGCCATAGAAAACGTGAACAGTCCAATAACAAGCAAAGAGATTGAAGCTGTAATCAACAGTCTCTCAAGAAAGAAAAGCCCAGGACTGGGTGCCTTTACTGCCAAATTCTACCAAACCTTTAAAGAAGAATTAATACCAATTCTCTTCTAACTATTCAAGAATATGAAACAGAGGCCATTCTTCCAAACTTATTCTATGAGGCAAACATCACCCTTATACCAAAAGCAGTCAAAGATGCAATAACAACAAAAAAGAAAACTGCAGGCCAATATCTTTGATGAATATAGATGCACCAAACCTAAGTAAAATATTAGCAAACAGAATACAGCAACACATCAAAAAAATTATATACCACAAACATGTGAGATTCATGCCAAAGATGCAAGGATGGTTTAACATATGCAAGTTAATAAATGTGATACACCACATCAATAAAATCAAAAACTAAAAAAAAAAGTGATTATCTTCTTAATACACTGAAAATGTACTCAACAAAACTCAACAGCCCATCATGATAAAGACTCTCAGCAAATTAGGTATAGAAAAAATCTCAATATATTAAAGCCATATATGACAAGCCCACTGCCAATATCATCCTGAATGGGGAAAAGTTGAAAGCTTTTCCCTTGAGAACAGGAACAAGACAAGGATGTCCACTCTCACCACTTCTATTAAACATAGTGTTGGAAAAACTAGCCAGAGCAAACAGGGAAGAGAAAGAAATAGAGGGCATCCAGATTGGAAAAGACAAAGTCTAATTGTTCCTGTTTGCAGATGACATGATTCTATACATAGAAAAACCTAAAGGCTGTACCAAAAAACTCTTAGAGTTGATAAACAATTTCAGCAAAGTTGCAGGATACAAAATCAACATGCAAAAAACAGTAGCATTTGTGTATCCCAACAATGAACTAGCAGAAAAAGAAATCAAGGAAGCTACCCCATTTACAATTGTCACCCCCATAATTAAATACCTAGGAATAAAATTAACCAAGGATGTGAGAGATCTATGATGAGAACTATATATCATTGTTGAAAGAAATTGAAGAGAACACAAGAAGATGGAAAGATATTCATTCCCTGCTCTTGGACTGGGAGAATTAGCATTGTGAAAATGTCCATACTACCCAATGTGATCTACAGATTCAATGGAATCCCCATCAAAATACCAATGGCATTTTTCAGAGAAATAGAAAAAAAAAATCCTAAAATTCATATGGAATGTCAAAAGGCCCAGAATAGCCAAAGCAATCCTGAACAATGATAAAATAAGGCCAAAGGAATAACACTACCTGACTTCAAATTAGAATACAAAGCTATAGTAACCAAAACAGTATGGTACTGGCATAAAAACAGACACATGGACCAAAGGAACAAAATAGGGAACCCAGAAATCAGCCCATGTACTTACAGCTGATTGATCTTCAACAAAGGCACCAGGAATGCACACTGGGGAAAAGACTGCTGCTTCAATAAATGGTGCTGGAAAAATTGGACATCCATATGTTGAAGAATGAAACTAGACTTGTACCTCTCACCATGTGCCAAAATCAACTCAAAATGGACTAAAGAATTAAATATACATCCTGGAACTATAAAACTACTAAAAGAAAACATAGGGGAAACACTCAGGTGGTAGGACTGGGCATAAACTTTATGAATACAACCCCAAAATCACAGGCAACAGAAGGAAAAATAAACAAATGGGATTATATGAAACTTAAAAGCTTCTGCACAGAAAAAAGAAACAACAGAGTGGAAAGACAACAGAGTGGGAGAAAATATTTGCAAAATATGCATCAACAAAGGTTTAATATCTGGAATATACAAGGAACTCAAACAACTTAACAGTAAATAAAACAAGTAACCCAATTAAAAAATGGCAAAGGAGTTGAATAGACATTTCTCAAAGGAAGATATATAAATGGCCAACAGACACATGCAAAAATGCTCAACATTACTTAGATCCAAGAAATACAAATCAAAACCACATTGAGATATCATCTCACTCCTGATAGGCTAGCTATCATCAAAAAGACAGAGAATAACAAATGCTGGTGATGATGCAAAGAAAGGAGAATCCTCCTACACTCTTGGTAGGACTGTAAAATGTTACAGCCATTATGGAAAGTGGTATAGAGGTTTCTCAAACAACTACAGATAGAACTGCCATATGACCCAGCAATACCACTGTTGGATATATACCCAAAGGAATGGAAGGACAACTATACTCTCATGTTTATTGCAACTCTATTCACAATAGCCAAGGGTTGGAATCAACCCAAATGCCTATCATCAGATGAGTGGATAAGGAAAATGTGGTATATTTATGCAATGAAATACTACTCTGCTGTAAAGAATGAAACACTGCCATCCACAGCAATGTGGATGAACTTAGAGAAAATTAGAAATAATCCAGGCACAGAAAGAGAAATACCACATGTCCTCACTTATATGTGGGAACAAACAAACAAACAAACAAACCAATAAATAAAAATAAGAAAAAAGAAGATGCAACAATCACAATAATATGTTGAACTTTTTTAAAAGAAGAGAACAGAACTGAGGTTGCCAAGGATGGGAAAGGGGGAGAGAGGGAAAGGGAGGAATGGTAAATGGGAAACAAACCAACAAAACAATAATAATAAAAAAAAGACAATGGGGAAAAAAAACAAATGTTTAGATAAATGTCAATTATCATTTATATAGAATGAAGTATTGTTACATCCTTCAATATATATGAATTTAGAAAAACATTATAACAAGTTAAAGAAGTCAGACACAAAAGGCTACAAATTGCATGATTCTTATTACATGAAATATAATCATTTTGAACTTATTGAGACTTTTTTATTGCCTAGCTTATGTTTTATCCCAAATGATGTTTCATGCATACTTGAAAATGAATGAATATTCTGATTTTGTTGAGTTGAGTGTTTTATAGCTCTCTATTAGTTCCAGTTAGTTAATAGAATTTTTCAAGTCTGATATTTCCTTTTTGATGTTCTGCCCAGTTGTTCAATCCTTTATTGAATGTGGAGTATTGAAGCCCATGACTATTATAGTTGAATTGTCTATATCTCTCCACATCTCTCAGTTTTTGCTTCATGTATTTTGGGGTTCTGTTGTTAGATACATACATGCTTAAAATTGGTCCATCTTCTTGTTTGGCAATTGTATCAATTTGAAATATCATTAATCTTTAAAAATTCATTTTATGTTAAAGTTTATTTCATTTAATACTAGTATAGCCACTTATGTTCTTTGCAAAGTATCTTTTTCCATCCTTTTACCTTAATCCTATTTGTTTGGGTGAATCTAAAGTGTTTCTAGTATAACATGGTATAAAGTTGAGCCATGTTTATCATTTTTAGTCAATCCAAAAGTCTTTGATTGGATTGCCTAATTCATTCACATTTAAAATTGCTTACTATTGATCTAGTTAGATTTGTATCTTATTCATTTTACTTTTCTTTTCTACATCTCTCATGTAGAAAAGAGTCTTTTTGCTCTTCTGTTCCTTCTTTATTGCTTTATTTGGCAATAAGTAAATGTTTGCTGGTGTAACATTTTAATATCATTTTACTATATTTTTAGTTATTTTCTTAGTGACTTCTCTCTATATATAAACTTACCAGAACATACTCCTGATTCATATTAACTTAATTCCAATGAAATGTAGAAATGCTGCTCCTATGTAGCATTATTTCCTCTTAATTCTTTTTGTGCTGTTATTAATACACATACCACATTTTTACATATTGCAAGACCAGCAGTACATTCTTATAATTGTTAATTAATATATGATTATATGTCATTTAAATAAACTGAAAGAAGAAAAAAGATAAAACATGTATAGAATTTATTATGTTAATCTTTTTATTTACCTTTATTGTTTCTCTCCATGTGTTAATTCAAGTTGTCATCTGGTGTTATTTCCTTACTCCAATTCAGGTTTGCTACCACCTGTTGCTTTGTGCTATTATTTTCAAATATTTTACATTTCTAAGTTACAGCCCCAACAATACAAGCATATACATGATGTTTTCTATAATTGCTTTTTAAATCATTTAGCAAAAAAAAGGAGAATAAATATCTCTTTGTATTGTGTTATATAATTACATAACTGCCTTTATAAGTGCTTTTTGTTTTATCACATGGATTCTAATTACTGACTGGGGTCACTTGTTTCAACCTTAGATCATCCTTTAGTATTTCTTGTAAGGTGTATCTGCCAGCAACAAATGTTTTCAGGTGTTGTTCAAGTGGGAATTTGTTTAGCCTTAATTTTTCAGAGACATTTTTGCTGGTTATAAGATTCTTGGTAGACAGTTTATATATATCTTGTCAATGTCATTGTAATGCCTTCTTGTCTCCATTGTTTTGAAGAGAAGTCAAGTATGATAGTATGATATTTGTGTGCATGTGTGTATCTCTTTTCATTTACCATCCTTGGAGTTTGTTGAGCTCCTTGGGTGTGTAGATTGATGTTTTCTATCAAATGTGGAAAATTCTAAATAATTATTTCTTCAAATATTTTTTTCTGCTACTTTTCTCTTCCCTTCCTTCATACTCCCATTACATGTATGTTGGTGCACTTCATGTTATCTTATATTTCTCTCAATATTCTGTTCAATTTTTTGTCATTTTATTTTCTGTCTGTGGCTTGGATTTTATCATCTCTATAAATCTACCTTTATGTTTGTTGATCATTTCTTCTGCCAGTTCCAATCAACTACTGAATTTTTTTAAGTTATTACACTTTAAAAAAATTATACTTTTTAACTCCAGTAATTCATTTAGTTATTTTTGTAATTTCTACATTTTATGTACATTCTCTATTTGATGGGGCATTGCCATTATATCTCTTTACTTCTTTAAGAATGGTTTCCTTTAGTTATGTGAACACATTTTTAAAAGTTGCTTTAAAGTGTCTGTTAAGTCCATCATCTGTGCCCTATCTCAGGCAATTTTTGTTGTCTTATTTTCCCCTCTATGTATGTGGCATACTTGCCCCCCCCCCTTTTTTTTTCATGCATTATATTTTGTTTAAAAGCTGGACATTATTTACAATATACTTAGCATCTGGAAACTGACTCCCCATCTTTCTGGTGCTTACTCTTGCTTTTTGCTTGTTTGTTTAGTGACTTGACTTTGTTGGAAGTAGATAGTAAGATCTACTTTCCCTGCCTTGTAAAGTCTTTAATGTTTACTCTTCAAAGAGGACAGCTTGGGTGTGCACACAGTCACCTTGGGATAACAATGGTTTCAGTAGGGCTCTCTGTTATTGTCTCTTTTCCTACTCTCTCTCTCTCTCTCAAGCTGTCTGCCACTATCATCTCAAAAAGCTGTTAGCCTTCACTAATTACAAGATAATTGCTCTATTGTTTTTGAAAATGGTATGAGCCATAAATACCTCCACAGTGTGCATCGCTTAAATTTGTGTCCCTTCTCTGTGGTAGTTTTGAGGCCAGTTTTTAAGACTGTTCGTATCCCAAGAGTTATTTTATCAGCTGTCTCTTTCCCTGACCCTCTTTGGTAACTATGTGACCTATGGTTTAGCTTGTTTAGCTTGTTGCTCTCATGCAGCCCCCACCTTCCTCTTAAGCTTACCATGAAAAGTTCCATTGTTTTTGAGAACTCCCCGAAACTTGACTTTTCCCTGTTCTCTACTAAATAAGGTCAATTCCTTTGAGGAGAGCTTCAGATCTCTCTGTCATTATGTACTACCTATCCCGTTGGGGGAAAACCCATGAGCCACTATTCTGGAGCTGAGGGAGCTTTCAATGGCACACCGCTCCCAGAATTACACCCAACTTTACAAGCAGGTTGTGGAGTAGGGACAGTGGCCTCTGAGTTTCTTTGCTCACATCTCCTGGCATAGAACTTTCTCCCTACCAGCAAGCTGAGGAAAGGGTGACCAGAGCCTTGCTGTGCTCAGACTATCAAGTCAAGAGTAACACTTCAGCATTACAAGTGTGGGTTAGGTGGAGAAAGGGCATCACTGACCACATGGCAACTCACCTGAAAATTAAGCCTCTTCAACACAAAGTTGAGAAAATGAGAAATACTGATGGCCTTCCCTGTATGAAGTGATACCGTAGCATTTTCACTAGGAACTGGGGGTGAGGCAGCCCCTTCTTCTTGGCCATACCCACTAAGAGTGGAACTTCTGTCATGCTAAAGGAGGTGGGTAGGGAGGGAGTGAATCACAGTCCAAGTTGCAAAGGGTCTCACAGTTCCACCTAGCTATTATAGATTTTCTGGAATAAATGTTTCCTCATTTGCTGGATGCCCTGAGAACAAGTTTTAGAGATTCTTAGCTTATGTTTTCTCAACAGTTATGATGGTTTCCTGAGGAGAAGGTCTGTGAAGCCCCTTAAGTCACCATCCTAGAATAATCAGTTTCTCATCTTTGATTTAATGATTCATTCTGACTACAGTATAAGTAACACAGTGAAAAAGGCAATTGTAGAAGCAGAATTGCCAGATAGGGAGACACTGCAACAGTCTTAGGTAATGCTGCAATGTATAGGTACAAACTTGTATATAGTTCCTAAGAACATACAAAAGCATGGTAGAGCAAAATCAGTTCAAGTTACATAATTAAAAATAACCCTTCTCTATTATGAGTGATAGAAACATGACATGCTCTATTTCATGTAGCATTAATATTAATAGCAATATAGTTCAAAATTGCCCTAATTTCCTATCTAATATGCCTAACAAAACCATAGTGGTCAAATACAACTTTTCCCATAATTAATACCTACACTTTAGCAACTGAAGATAAAAGAAAATACACAGAGTAATGCTGACTAATAAAAATTCAAATGTATAAACACCATCCAAGAGAAAACGTGGCAATCGATTATTTTTTCCAAAAGTCATTTACTCCACTCTTCTTGCCAACTATTAAGCAAATTTCTCCATCTCATCAAAACTTCCACATTTCCACACCTGTTTCTCAGTTAATCTTTCTCTTCATTGAGAAAATAGAAGTAAACTGAAGAGAACATGCTCACACTACCATCTCCTCAATGATCAATTCGTGTTTTTCTGTGCAGCGCCCTACTTCCTGCCCTAGCATGGGGAGACCCTTTGTGTCCCTCATAAACCCTAATTCCCCTCTTGTGCAGTCGATTTTGCTCCCTGTCTACTATTTAAGGACATCACTCCTGAAATTATCCTCTAACAAGCATCAAATTTTGGCACTCTTTTTGATTTGGCATACAGATATAAAAACATGTAATAATATGTAATAAAAGAAAAACAAAAAATCTTCCTTCATAAAACCTTCCATCTACTGATCTTTTTGCTGTTCTCCTTTTATGGAAAAAGTCCTCTAAAATCTTTTCTGCATTAACCCATATTTACTTCCTATCTACTACCTTCAGTCTTGGAGAAACTTCATTGAAACAGAATTGCAGGTAATCTTTCCTTTTTTTCCCCCTAATATTCTAAATATGTTTTTCTACTCTTCTCCTTTGCATTATTTCCAATGAGAAATGTGCTATTATATTAATCATTGTTCCCGGGCATGTAATGTATCTTTTTCCTCTGACTTCTTTAACATTTTTCTGTACGTTAATGTATTTGAGCAATTTGATTATAATATTTATTGATGTAATGTTCTTTATTTGGGGGGATGGAGTTTAAGGTTTTTGAGATATGTGGGTTTACAGTTGTCATAAAATTTGGAAGATTTTTGTTTATTACTTTCACACTGATTTTTTCTCTCCACTCTCTCTCCCCTCATTTGGAAACTCCAATTACCCAAATAAGAGGCTTCTCAAAGTTCTATAATGTTGCACAGATGCTCAGTACATTTTGTTTTATTAATATTATTATCTCTCTGTTCCCTATTGGATAATTTGTAGTGCTATATCTTCAAGGTCACTAATCTTTTCTCCTGTAATATTTAATATGTCTTTAGTCATACCTAGTGTATTTTTCATCTCAGTCATTGCAGTTTTCATTTCTCGAATTGTAACCTGTATGTTCCTTTAGGTACTTTGGTTCTTTTAAAATTCTTAACACATGGAATACATTTTCACAACTGTTTTAATGTTTTTGCCTGCTAAATCTAACATCTGTATTAGTTCTGGGTTGGTTTTAATCAATTAAATGTTTTTCTCTTTAAAGTTTGTATTTTTTTTTCTTTTTTTTATGTCTAGTTTTGTTTAGTTTTGTTTTTTAATGCCAGGTGTGGATTTTATCTTATTGGGTGTTACAATTTTATATAATTATAGTCTTGATCTTTTTTCTAAAGCACCACTAAGTTACTTGGAAGCTGTATAATCCTTTTGGGTTTTGCTTTTAAGATTTTCAGGCAAGATTAGAGTATCCTTTAGCCTAGTTCTAATTCTCTAGTACTGATTTAAGACAGGTAAAACTATTGTATGGTGGAAAAAAATAAAAATGTTACTTGCTTCTATGTTTAGGAGTCAGGAATGAGAATGAGGAAATTTTCTGTGATGTTGGCAAGGTTTTATTGTTTGGAGTTATACAGGTATATGTATTTGTCAGAACTTATTTAATGAAACACTTAAGTTTTTGCAATTCATTGTATTTAAGTTTCACTGGAAAAATTGTCTATGGATAATAAAAAACTCTACCTAATTATGTATACTGAATTATTTTGGACTAAGTATTCTGATGCCTATAATTTATTTTGAAATGCATAGCATAGCAAGATAAATAATGGATGCGTCATGAGGTAGATAGTTATGTGATAAAGTAAGTTTAATAACATATTAACTGTAGTTGAGTATGTGGGTGTTTATTGTAAAATTATCTCAACTATACTGTATGCTTGATAATTTTTATAATAAATTTCTGTAGAAAAAAAGAAACATAACAAACAGCAACCACAATTGAAGGTCATATTAGCCATTAACAAAAGGCTTAATTTTACTATGAGTAATGTGATTTTCTTTCCCTATTGCCTTCTTCACCATCCCCAGGAAGCACCCGTTATTCAGAACTTTGCCCCCACCATTAATTAATCAGAATATAACAAACGTGTGTGTGTGTGTGTGTGCACATCTGTGTGTGTGTGTGTGTGTTTCTTCTAAGGCATGTCAGATGAAGTGCATCCTTTGGTAAACTAAGTGTTCTTTTTAAATGCTTATACTTACAATGGCTTATAATTTGTAGAAATAAAATATAACTGGCTGACAGGTCTTCAGGTCTTTCATTTTTAAGATTTTTTTTTCTCCCAAACTTCCCCAAAACTGTACAATTTCTTTATTACTTTTAAATATTATATGGTCAAACTTAAGTTAGGAACATATAAAAAACCTTCAATTACATTAGAACATTCAGATAGTATTAGTGATCTCTTCAGTGATCATTCACACTGTCTTATCTACTAAATACTATCATATGCTGTCTGTAGTTGGTTGTATAGGCATAACACATGATTTAGTAAAATTATCAATTTTCTATTCCAATGGATTTTCTTGGCCCATTAAATAATTTACTTGAGATCACTGTGTATCCCCAGAAACAGTGCATCATACTCTTTAGACAAACTTTCTTTGAATGATAGAAGTTATAGCTTCCAAGGTCATAGGCAAAGATTAGGTTAATTAAGGTTTACCATAGATGAGGAATGGGTGGGGAGGAAAGTTGAGGCATTCCACCAAGAGTCAAAATGCATATTTTATAATGTGAGGAAAGGTGGTTATCTTATTTTCTCAATTAGTTTATCCCCCAGTTCTCCAATTTAAGGCAGAATGTTCAAGTGTGAGTACAATTTTTGTCCCCTGCAATTTTTTTGTATCCATGTATGCACTCACACAATAAACAGCAGAGCATGCACATTCCAGGAATAATACCAACTGCACTGATGATGCTGTCATTAGAATTTCTCCCTGTGTTACTCAGAATTTAGTAAATGGCCATCTCTTATCACTAGTTTTCAGTATTTTAGTAACATATTCATTTCTTTTTATTTCTTATATCTTCATCATTTAAAAATTGGGGTAAAATAGAGCAGTGGTTGTTTGTTGCCACCAGGTAATCTACAATCTTTAACCCTTGGGTTTATGAATAATTTATAATTGAATAACAATTTGATCAGAAATGCCAATCTTATACAAATTCAACAAAAGCATCAAGGTACAGTTTTGAGAAAAATAATCTTCAGTACTTTGTCATATTTTACTGCTTTGGTCAAGGTAAGACATTATCTATTTTTACTGAGAAGTCTACTATGTGGAAAGTTAATGTAAAGTTTTTTGATGATTTGAGGTGGCAAAATTTTTCAACTTTAAAAAAGAATATCTTAAGGTATTTATATATTCTATTTTGCAACATTTTAGGCAAATATATTCATAAGAGAAAGCAGTTTCATTATGATTTCTCCTTCATTTTTTGTGAGATACACTTCTATAATTTAGAATACTTGGTTTCAGACAATCAAACTCTTCTTTCAGAATTTCTTTTGATTTGCAAGTTCAGACTGACAGTCCAAAGAAAGGAAATGTGAGTATTTTTCTAAATCCCTTATTAAAAGAAAGCTACTTTCAATAAATTATATTCTAAAAAATGCAGAACTTTCACAATTATATTGCTGAACTTGGTAGGTCGCTTATCTTGCCAATCCTTGACACCTTAATTTACATATAGTAAGGCAGCTGTTTCAGATCTCATGATAATAATTTGAGTTTACATTAATCACCAAGAAAACCTTTTTTCAAACAAAAAGTATAAAACATATGCAACTTACTTATATTCAAAATCTGCTTAAGCTCAGAGTATGTCAGTGTCTTCTCCAAGAGATAAAGTAATATTCTCACAATAACTCTACCATTGTAATAGTATTAGATTTCAGTTTTAGGGCTCCATCATTTTGGAAATGTATTGTTTAGTGACAAATCATGGGCAACACAAATATTCCCAGAACATAAGTGTACAAAGGTTTTTATCATTAATATCTGAGTTATGTAGCACATATCTGTAAAAATTTTAGCTCCATAACAGTTTCTCCAAAATTCCTTGGAGGCCTAGATATGTATTATTTTTTAAAAGAATGATTTCATAATTTTGTGTTCCAAATATTAAGCCAAACATACCATGTTTTCAAATTTTCCTTCTTTGAAACCTGTTTAAATAATAGAAGGAATACATTAATAACAATAGCTCAATAGTAATGTTGGTAAATAAAAAATAAAGAGCAGTGAGAAAAAACTAGATCAAAAAGTATATGTGTTTAAATTTAAATTGAATTAAAATGACACAAATCTGTTACACCATTTAATTAAAATATGTACCTTTTGAAAATGTAATTTTTCCTAATAGAATTTCTGAAAAAAATTAAGATTAGAAATTATAATATCTAGAAGCAGAGGGAAAAAAAGTAAAATAGTATTAATAATTATCTTTAATTGGAGTAAGTTGATGCTGTACAAGCATTGATATTTACAAGAAACACATTATGAACGAAAGATGAGAGGAATGTGTATTAAAAATTAAAAGTAAGCATAAAGAGTATTTTAAGGAAAAGTATATATACTGTATATAATACAAATATAATATATATATATATTTCATGTAAATACATATTCTGTTTCTTCTATTATTTATATTTATGTTTAGAAATCAACATTGTCTGATGAATCTTTTTTTTCTTTATTTTTCCAGTAATAAAGGAAGCCATAGAATCTGAAAAATTTTAGAAATTGTGACAGAAAACAGAAAGATCGTATTAGCATATAAGAACAGGTAAAAAAGGAGTAAAGCAGTTAATCATCTCTGGTAGCCACCTATCATTACC
>NW_007729526.1:149680-174481 GCF_000696425.1 Galeopterus variegatus | reverse complement strand
TAACATACCTCTTGATATTAGTATCAGCTTCCCCATTGATATATGTCTTCACTGAACACATATACTTTTAATTGGCTTCGATATATTTGCTTGCTTTTAAGACATTTAATCAAATTTCAACATTTTCTCTTAAAGGGAAAGAAGCAGCAATAATATTTAAGTAAAGAGAATAAAGGGATATTTACAGTGAAGAAAAATATTTTCATATTTTGTGTTCTGTATTATAAAAAATATACATTGGGAATGCAGTATAAATACAATACGCTATAAACAAATTAATTTCTTGCAATTAGAGAAATTGTAGAATAAGAAGACATTTTAGTGTTAAGTAATATCTTCTTTTTTATATATCCTAGAACATTAGTAATTTGCCTCAGAGTTATGCTACTCTTTTTACAAGGCACAGTACATAATGCAGCATTTCAGTACGTATTCAAATTATTCTCAAGACACACACACATATATAAATATTTGCTTGTATATATAAGCACATATATACATATATGCATGCATGTATGCAAATATATAAACATAACTTTTTTAGTCATATTAATGTTGATTCTACTATAACTTCTACTTACTTATTATTCAAAAATTCTATAGATACAAAATGTTTCGGTGGTGAGCAGGTGAGAAGACTAATTCAAAAACTTGGGAGAAAAGATTAGAGAATGGTATGTCTGTAAAGGCTTTAAAAATCTCAAACATATTCCTGGGAATCTGAGAGGCCACATGCATAGTCAGGGCTGTGTACATGTCAAGAAATACATGAGAAAGCCCTAAGTTCAAAAACTTGGGAGAAAAGATTAGAGAATGGTATGTCTGTAAAGGCTTTAAAAATCTCAAACTTATTCCTGGGAATCTGAGAGGCCACATGCATAGTCAGGGCTGTGTACATGTCAAGAAATACATGAGAAAGCCCTAAGTTCTGACTTCCAGATCACTTTGAGGATTTGCAAAAGCAGTAAACAAAGGGTAAGGTGGAGTTGGAAAATGCCTGACTGAATATCAAAGCTTTGCCCTGACACACACACACTCAAACCCTATGTAAAGACTCTAAAAAAAAGTTTGGCTCTAGGCACTTAAAAAGAATTCTCTTTTCAACCATTAGCTGACCACTAACCTGAAGGAACAGAGATTTGAGGGGCCACGCATGACCAAAAACAAAACACAAACCTCATAAAATTTACTCAGAAAAGTCATTAAACAAATGAACAACAAAGCTACCATAAGCAGCTACATTAAAAAATAAATTGTGGGAAGGGACAGAATTATATTTACAGAGTTACCATAGTATATTATTCAAAATGTTTGATTTTCAACAAAAAATTTACAAGGCATGCAAAAGTATCTTTTTTTAAAAAAATATGGCCTATACACAGGAAAACAAAATCAATAGAATTAGCTCATCTGAATATCAGTTTAGTTAAGATTATGCAGGATGAGGAATAGACAGAAAAGAGCAAAGTAAAATGAACAGAACTTCAGAAATCTAAGGAACATCATCAAGCTTTCCAAAGTATGCAAAACGGGAGTCCAGGAAGAAGGAGGGAAAGAAAGAAAAGGGCAGAAGAACCTGAAACCAGTGCTTTTAAAAAAGAAATCAAAAATTGTTCTCACCATTTGCTTCCGCATACTGATAAAATTTCACTAACAAGCTGTTCCCATGAAACTGGTGATTTAGCAGTACAAAGATAATTAGGCTAGGACAATAAATTATTTCTTCCTGTTTTCCATTCTTTAAAAGTAACACTTCTTATACAAATGTCATAAGCCATTTGTCTAAAATGTTTTGCAGAATCTCTGAGTCATCTTCATCCTGCCCAAACAAGTTTAAACTGGCCAAACACTTAGACCCCTTCATTGAGCCTGCACAAATGTACAGTCGGTAACCCATTGACAGCAGAAGTCCTAAAACTTCACTTTCAGATCGTGCTAACAGTTGCTATTTTTTTTACATGTGACCCATAAAGGAGTATGATGAGTCAACTATGCATGCCCAAGAGATTTTGCAAACTTCCCTTTACCTTGTTCTCGACTTCCAACAGTCACTGTTCCCCCTCACCTCACCTCCTCCTGCACACTCTTTACCATCGAGGAAGTGGATTTGAGGTTCCTCCTCCCATCTCATTTGGCTACTCTGAAGATAAGCCTCTTTCTCTTCTGCAAAGACTGGTGTCTCAGTGTTTCATTTGCTGTGCATCAGGCAATGGGCTGCATTCATTTACAAAACGTTGAAGAAGTAATAACTTAAATTGCCCAAATATGATGAAAAAACATTAAGTAGTGCAAGAAAAAAGTTTTGTAGATGTTCAGTGGGATAAACTCAGAGATCTACACCAAGACATATCATTACTAAACTGCTGAAAGCTAAAGATAAGAAAGAATCCTGAAAGCAGTGAAAGAGAAGCAACTCATCATGTACAAAGGATCACAATGAGATTAGAAGCTGACTTCCCATGAGAAATTGTTAAGGTCAGAAGGTGTGATATATCCAAAGTGCTGAGTGAAAAAAGCAAATCTGTCAGGCTAGAGCTCTATATCTGGTAAAAGTATCCTTCATAAATAAAGGAAAAAATGAGAACATTCCCAGATAAATAAAAGTAGAGAGAGACTATTGGTGGCAGAACTTACCTACAATAAATGAAAAAGGGAGTCCTTCAAGCTGAAATGAAATGACATTAGAAATATCTCTAACTCACCTCCACATGAAGAAACAAATAACACCAAGAAAGAAACCTGCATGGATGAAAATGACAGATGGCATAAGTGTATTTTTCATCTTTTATCTTCTTATTTTTTTATTCTGATTTAAAAGACAACTACAAATAATTATAATTGTAGATTAGTGGAAACACATTTTATAAAGATGTAATTTGTGTCAATAATATAAAAGTGAAAGATGGAGCTAAGTGGATAAACAAAATATAGTGTATATATGAGGGTACCTCCAAAAGTTCATAAAACAATTCATATTACCTTTTAATTCTATTTTTCCACAAAATTTTGTTGTCATTGTTGTCTGGAGGCTTCAGGTATCTGAACCTGTGACTTTGGTATTACAAGGCTGTGCTCTAACCAACTGAACTAACTGGCCAGCCCTCCCAAACTTTTTGAAGTACCCTTATATACCATGGAAAATCATTCACACATTCATAAAATATAATATCATATAGAAAGAAATAATTAAGATCAGAGCAGAACTAAATGGACTATAAACTCAAAAAACAATACAAAAGATCAATGAAACAAAAAGTTGGTTTTGTGAGAAGATAATCAAAATAGACAAGCCATTAGCAAAGCTAACTAAAAAAAAAGAAGAGAGAAGACCCAAAAAACAAAACTTAGAAATGAAAAAGGAAACATTACAATTGATACTACAGAAATACAAAAAAAAATCATTAGAAACTATTGTAAACAACTCTACACCAACAAACATGAAAACCTGCAGGAAATGGATAAACTTCTGGACACATACAAACTACCATGACTGAACCAAGAAGCCATAGAAAACGTGAACAGTCCAATAACAAGCAAAGAGATTGAAGCTGTAATCAACAGTCTCTCAAGAAAGAAAAGCCCAGGACTGGGTGCCTTTACTGCCAAATTCTACCAAACCTTTAAAGAAGAATTAATACCAATTCTCTTCTAACTATTCAAGAATATGAAACAGAGGCCATTCTTCCAAACTTATTCTATGAGGCAAACATCACCCTTATACCAAAAGCAGTCAAAGATGCAATAACAACAAAAAAGAAAACTGCAGGCCAATATCTTTGATGAATATAGATGCACCAAACCTAAGTAAAATATTAGCAAACAGAATACAGCAACACATCAAAAAAATTATATACCACAAACATGTGAGATTCATGCCAAAGATGCAAGGATGGTTTAACATATGCAAGTTAATAAATGTGATACACCACATCAATAAAATCAAAAACTAAAAAAAAAAGTGATTATCTTCTTAATACACTGAAAATGTACTCAACAAAACTCAACAGCCCATCATGATAAAGACTCTCAGCAAATTAGGTATAGAAAAAATCTCAATATATTAAAGCCATATATGACAAGCCCACTGCCAATATCATCCTGAATGGGGAAAAGTTGAAAGCTTTTCCCTTGAGAACAGGAACAAGACAAGGATGTCCACTCTCACCACTTCTATTAAACATAGTGTTGGAAAAACTAGCCAGAGCAAACAGGGAAGAGAAAGAAATAGAGGGCATCCAGATTGGAAAAGACAAAGTCTAATTGTTCCTGTTTGCAGATGACATGATTCTATACATAGAAAAACCTAAAGGCTGTACCAAAAAACTCTTAGAGTTGATAAACAATTTCAGCAAAGTTGCAGGATACAAAATCAACATGCAAAAAACAGTAGCATTTGTGTATCCCAACAATGAACTAGCAGAAAAAGAAATCAAGGAAGCTACCCCATTTACAATTGTCACCCCCATAATTAAATACCTAGGAATAAAATTAACCAAGGATGTGAGAGATCTATGATGAGAACTATATATCATTGTTGAAAGAAATTGAAGAGAACACAAGAAGATGGAAAGATATTCATTCCCTGCTCTTGGACTGGGAGAATTAGCATTGTGAAAATGTCCATACTACCCAATGTGATCTACAGATTCAATGGAATCCCCATCAAAATACCAATGGCATTTTTCAGAGAAATAGAAAAAAAAAATCCTAAAATTCATATGGAATGTCAAAAGGCCCAGAATAGCCAAAGCAATCCTGAACAATGATAAAATAAGGCCAAAGGAATAACACTACCTGACTTCAAATTAGAATACAAAGCTATAGTAACCAAAACAGTATGGTACTGGCATAAAAACAGACACATGGACCAAAGGAACAAAATAGGGAACCCAGAAATCAGCCCATGTACTTACAGCTGATTGATCTTCAACAAAGGCACCAGGAATGCACACTGGGGAAAAGACTGCTGCTTCAATAAATGGTGCTGGAAAAATTGGACATCCATATGTTGAAGAATGAAACTAGACTTGTACCTCTCACCATGTGCCAAAATCAACTCAAAATGGACTAAAGAATTAAATATACATCCTGGAACTATAAAACTACTAAAAGAAAACATAGGGGAAACACTCAGGTGGTAGGACTGGGCATAAACTTTATGAATACAACCCCAAAATCACAGGCAACAGAAGGAAAAATAAACAAATGGGATTATATGAAACTTAAAAGCTTCTGCACAGAAAAAAGAAACAACAGAGTGGAAAGACAACAGAGTGGGAGAAAATATTTGCAAAATATGCATCAACAAAGGTTTAATATCTGGAATATACAAGGAACTCAAACAACTTAACAGTAAATAAAACAAGTAACCCAATTAAAAAATGGCAAAGGAGTTGAATAGACATTTCTCAAAGGAAGATATATAAATGGCCAACAGACACATGCAAAAATGCTCAACATTACTTAGATCCAAGAAATACAAATCAAAACCACATTGAGATATCATCTCACTCCTGATAGGCTAGCTATCATCAAAAAGACAGAGAATAACAAATGCTGGTGATGATGCAAAGAAAGGAGAATCCTCCTACACTCTTGGTAGGACTGTAAAATGTTACAGCCATTATGGAAAGTGGTATAGAGGTTTCTCAAACAACTACAGATAGAACTGCCATATGACCCAGCAATACCACTGTTGGATATATACCCAAAGGAATGGAAGGACAACTATACTCTCATGTTTATTGCAACTCTATTCACAATAGCCAAGGGTTGGAATCAACCCAAATGCCTATCATCAGATGAGTGGATAAGGAAAATGTGGTATATTTATGCAATGAAATACTACTCTGCTGTAAAGAATGAAACACTGCCATCCACAGCAATGTGGATGAACTTAGAGAAAATTAGAAATAATCCAGGCACAGAAAGAGAAATACCACATGTCCTCACTTATATGTGGGAACAAACAAACAAACAAACAAACCAATAAATAAAAATAAGAAAAAAGAAGATGCAACAATCACAATAATATGTTGAACTTTTTTAAAAGAAGAGAACAGAACTGAGGTTGCCAAGGATGGGAAAGGGGGAGAGAGGGAAAGGGAGGAATGGTAAATGGGAAACAAACCAACAAAACAATAATAATAAAAAAAAGACAATGGGGAAAAAAACCAAATGTTTAGATAAATGTCAATTATCATTTATATAGAATGAAGTATTGTTACATCCTTCAACATATATGAATTTAGAAAAACATTATAACAAGTTAAAGAAGTCAGACACAAAAGGCTACAAATTGCATGATTCTTATTAGTATTATTTTCAAATATTTTACATTTCTAAGTTACAGCCCCAACAATACAAGCATATACATGATGTTTTCTATAATTGCTTTTTAAATCATTTAGCAAAAAAAAGGAGAATAAATATCTCTTTGTATTGTGTTATATAATTACATAACTGCCTTTATAAGTGCTTTTTGTTTTATCACATGGATTCTAATTACTGACTGGGGTCACTTGTTTCAACCTTAGATCATCCTTTAGTATTTCTTGTAAGGTGTATCTGCCAGCAACAAATGTTTTCAGGTGTTGTTCAAGTGGGAATTTGTTTAGCCTTAATTTTTCAGAGACATTTTTGCTGGTTATAAGATTCTTGGTAGACAGTTTATATATATCTTGTCAATGTCATTGTAATGCCTTCTTGTCTCCATTGTTTTGAAGAGAAGTCAAGTATGATAGTATGATATTTGTGTGCATGTGTGTATCTCTTTTCATTTACCATCCTTGGAGTTTGTTGAGCTCCTTGGGTGTGTAGATTGATGTTTTCTATCAAATGTGGAAAATTCTAAATAATTATTTCTTCAAATATTTTTTTCTGCTACTTTTCTCTTCCCTTCCTTCATACTCCCATTACATGTATGTTGGTGCACTTCATGTTATCTTATATTTCTCTCAATATTCTGTTCAATTTTTTGTCATTTTATTTTCTGTCTGTGGCTTGGATTTTATCATCTCTATAAATCTACCTTTATGTTTGTTGATCATTTCTTCTGCCAGTTCCAATCAACTACTGAATTTTTTTAAGTTATTACACTTTAAAAAAATTATACTTTTTAACTCCAGTAATTCATTTAGTTATTTTTGTAATTTCTACATTTTATGTACATTCTCTATTTGATGGGGCATTGCCATTATATCTCTTTACTTCTTTAAGAATGGTTTCCTTTAGTTATGTGAACACATTTTTAAAAGTTGCTTTAAAGTGTCTGTTAAGTCCATCATCTGTGCCCTATCTCAGGCAATTTTTGTTGTCTTATTTTCCCCTCTATGTATGTGGCATACTTGCCCCCCCCTTTTTTTTTTCATGCATTATATTTTGTTTAAAAGCTGGACATTATTTACAATATACTTAGCATCTGGAAACTGACTCCCCATCTTTCTGGTGCTTACTCTTGCTTTTTGCTTGTTTGTTTAGTGACTTGACTTTGTTGGAAGTAGATAGTAAGATCTACTTTCCCTGCCTTGTAAAGTCTTTAATGTTTACTCTTCAAAGAGGACAGCTTGGGTGTGCACACAGTCACCTTGGGATAACAATGGTTTCAGTAGGGCTCTCTGTTATTGTCTCTTTTCCTACTCTCTCTCTCTCTCTCAAGCTGTCTGCCACTATCATCTCAAAAAGCTGTTAGCCTTCACTAATTACAAGATAATTGCTCTATTGTTTTTGAAAATGGTATGAGCCATAAATACCTCCACAGTGTGCATCGCTTAAATTTGTGTCCCTTCTCTGTGGTAGTTTTGAGGCCAGTTTTTAAGACTGTTCGTATCCCAAGAGTTATTTTATCAGCTGTCTCTTTCCCTGACCCTCTTTGGTAACTATGTGACCTATGGTTTAGCTTGTTTAGCTTGTTGCTCTCATGCAGCCCCCACCTTCCTCTTAAGCTTACCATGAAAAGTTCCATTGTTTTTGAGAACTCCCCGAAACTTGACTTTTCCCTGTTCTCTACTAAATAAGGTCAATTCCTTTGAGGAGAGCTTCAGATCTCTCTGTCATTATGTACTACCTATCCCGTTGGGGGAAAACCCATGAGCCACTATTCTGGAGCTGAGGGAGCTTTCAATGGCACACCGCTCCCAGAATTACACCCAACTTTACAAGCAGGTTGTGGAGTAGGGACAGTGGCCTCTGAGTTTCTTTGCTCACATCTCCTGGCATAGAACTTTCTCCCTACCAGCAAGCTGAGGAAAGGGTGACCAGAGCCTTGCTGTGCTCAGACTATCAAGTCAAGAGTAGCACTTCAGCATTACAAGTGTGGGTTAGGTGGAGAAAGGGCATCACTGACCACATGGCAACTCACCTGAAAATTAAGCCTCTTCAACACAAAGTTGAGAAAATGAGAAATACTGATGGCCTTCCCTGTATGAAGTGATACCGTAGCATTTTCACTAGGAACTGGGGGTGAGGCAGCCCCTTCTTCTTGGCCATACCCACTAAGAGTGGAACTTCTGTCATGCTAAAGGAGGTGGGAACACAAAGTTGAGAAAATGAGAAATACTGATGGCCTTCCCTGTATGAAGTGATACCGTAGCCTTTTCACTAGGAACTGGGGGTGAGGCAGCCCCTTCTTCTTGGCCATACCCACTAAGAGTGGAACTTCTGTCATGCTAAAGGAGGTGGGTAGGGAGGGAGTGAATCACAGTCCAAGTTGCAAAGGGTCTCACAGTTCCACCTAGCTATTATAGATTTTCTGGAATAAATGTTTCCTCATTTGCTGGATGCCCTGAGAACAAGTTTTAGAGATTCTTAGCTTATGTTTTCTCAACAGTTATGATGGTTTCCTGAGGAGAAGGTCTGTGAAGCCCCTTAAGTCACCATCCTAGAATAATCAGTTTCTCATCTTTGATTTAATGATTCATTCTGACTACAGTATAAGTAACACAGTGAAAAAGGCAATTGTAGAAGCAGAATTGCCAGATAGGGAGACACTGCAACAGTCTTAGGTAATGCTGCAATGTATAGGTACAAACTTGTATATAGTTCCTAAGAACATACAAAAGCATGGTAGAGCAAAATCAGTTCAAGTTACATAATTAAAAATAACCCTTCTCTATTATGAGTGATAGAAACATGACATGCTCTATTTCATGTAGCATTAATATTAATAGCAATATAGTTCAAAATTGCCCTAATTTCCTATCTAATATGCCTAACAAAACCATAGTGGTCAAATACAACTTTTCCCATAATTAATACCTACACTTTAGCAACTGAAGATAAAAGAAAATACACAGAGTAATGCTGACTAATAAAAATTCAAATGTATAAACACCATCCAAGAGAAAACGTGGCAATCGATTATTTTTTCCAAAAGTCATTTACTCCACTCTTCTTGCCAACTATTAAGCAAATTTCTCCATCTCATCAAAACTTCCACATTTCCACACCTGTTTCTCAGTTAATCTTTCTCTTCATTGAGAAAATAGAAGTAAACTGAAGAGAACATGCTCACACTACCATC
This sequence comes from Galeopterus variegatus, assembly GCF_000696425.1. Lineage (NCBI taxonomy): Eukaryota > Metazoa > Chordata > Mammalia > Dermoptera > Cynocephalidae > Galeopterus > Galeopterus variegatus. Next base: position 164,961 of record NW_007729526.1, on the reverse strand, counting down.
TCCTCAATGATCAATTCGTGTTTTTCTGTGCAGCGCCCTACTTCCTGCCCTAGCATGGGGAGACCCTTTGTGTCCCTCATAAACCCTAATTCCCCTCTTGTGCAGTCGATTTTGCTCCCTGTCTACTATTTAAGGACATCACTCCTGAAATTATCCTCTAACAAGCATCAAATTTTGGCACTCTTTTTGATTTGGCATACAGATATAAAAACATGTAATAATATGTAATAAAAGAAAAACAAAAAATCTTCCTTCATAAAACCTTCCATCTACTGATCTTTTTGCTGTTCTCCTTTTATGGAAAAAGTCCTCTAAAATCTTTTCTGCATTAACCCATATTTACTTCCTATCTACTACCTTCAGTCTTGGAGAAACTTCATTGAAACAGAATTGCAGGTAATCTTTCCTTTTTTTCCCCCTAATATTCTAAATATGTTTTTCTACTCTTCTCCTTTGCATTATTTCCAATGAGAAATGTGCTATTATATTAATCATTGTTCCCGGGCATGTAATGTATCTTTTTCCTCTGACTTCTTTAACATTTTTCTGTACGTTAATGTATTTGAGCAATTTGATTATAATATTTATTGATGTAATGTTCTTTATTTGGGGGGATGGAGTTTAAGGTTTTTGAGATATGTGGGTTTACAGTTGTCATAAAATTTGGAAGATTTTTGTTTATTACTTTCACACTGATTTTTTCTCTCCACTCTCTCTCCCCTCATTTGGAAACTCCAATTACCCAAATAAGAGGCTTCTCAAAGTTCTATAATGTTGCACAGATGCTCAGTACATTTTGTTTTATTAATATTATTATCTCTCTGTTCCCTATTGGATAATTTGTAGTGCTATATCTTCAAGGTCACTAATCTTTTCTCCTGTAATATTTAATATGTCTTTAGTCATACCTAGTGTATTTTTCATCTCAGTCATTGCAGTTTTCATTTCTCGAATTGTAACCTGTATGTTCCTTTAGGTACTTTGGTTCTTTTAAAATTCTTAACACATGGAATACATTTTCACAACTGTTTTAATGTTTTTGCCTGCTAAATCTAACATCTGTATTAGTTCTGGGTTGGTTTTAATCAATTAAATGTTTTTCTCTTTAAAGTTTGTATTTTTTTTTCTTTTTTTTATGTCTAGTTTTGTTTAGTTTTGTTTTTTAATGCCAGGTGTGGATTTTATCTTATTGGGTGTTACAATTTTATATAATTATAGTCTTGATCTTTTTTCTAAAGCACCACTAAGTTACTTGGAAGCTGTATAATCCTTTTGGGTTTTGCTTTTAAGATTTTCAGGCAAGATTAGAGTATCCTTTAGCCTAGTTCTAATTCTCTAGTACTGATTTAAGACAGGTAAAACTATTGTATGGTGGAAAAAAATAAAAATGTTACTTGCTTCTATGTTTAGGAGTCAGGAATGAGAATGAGGAAATTTTCTGTGATGTTGGCAAGGTTTTATTGTTTGGAGTTATACAGGTATATGTATTTGTCAGAACTTATTTAATGAAACACTTAAGTTTTTGCAATTCATTGTATTTAAGTTTCACTGGAAAAATTGTCTATGGATAATAAAAAACTCTACCTAATTATGTATACTGAATTATTTTGGACTAAGTATTCTGATGCCTATAATTTATTTTGAAATGCATAGCATAGCAAGATAAATAATGGATGCGTCATGAGGTAGATAGTTATGTGATAAAGTAAGTTTAATAACATATTAACTGTAGTTGAGTATGTGGGTGTTTATTGTAAAATTATCTCAACTATACTGTATGCTTGATAATTTTTATAATAAATTTCTGTAGAAAAAAAGAAACATAACAAACAGCAACCACAATTGAAGGTCATATTAGCCATTAACAAAAGGCTTAATTTTACTATGAGTAATGTGATTTTCTTTCCCTATTGCCTTCTTCACCATCCCCAGGAAGCACCCGTTATTCAGAACTTTGCCCCCACCATTAATTAATCAGAATATAACAAACGTGTGTGTGTGTGTGTGTGTGCACATCTATTCAGAACTTTGCCCCCACCATTAATTAATCAGAATATAACAAACGTGTGTGTGTGTGTGCATGTGCACATCTGTGTGTGTGTGTGTGTGTGTTTCTTCTAAGGCATGTCAGATGAAGTGCATCCTTTGGTAAACTAAGTGTTCTTTTTAAATGCTTATACTTACAATGGCTTATAATTTGTAGAAATAAAATATAACTGGCTGACAGGTCTTCAGGTCTTTCATTTTTAAGATTTTTTTTTCTCCCAAACTTCCCCAAAACTGTACAATTTCTTTATTACTTTTAAATATAGAAATAAAATATAACTGGCTGACAGGTCTTCAGGTCTTTCATTTTTAAGATTTTTTTTTCCCCCAAACTTCCCCAAAACTGTACAATTTCTTTATTACTTTTAAATATTATATGGTCAAACTTAAGTTAGGAACATATAAAAAACCTTCAATTACATTAGAACATTCAGATAGTATTAGTGATCTCTTCAGTGATCATTCACACTGTCTTATCTACTAAATACTATCATATGCTGTCTGTAGTTGGTTGTATAGGCATAACACATGATTTAGTAAAATTATCAATTTTCTATTCCAATGGATTTTCTTGGCCCATTAAATAATTTACTTGAGATCACTGTGTATCCCCAGAAACAGTGCATCATACTCTTTAGACAAACTTTCTTTGAATGATAGAAGTTATAGCTTCCAAGGTCATAGGCAAAGATTAGGTTAATTAAGGTTTACCATAGATGAGGAATGGGTGGGGAGGAAAGTTGAGGCATTCCACCAAGAGTCAAAATGCATATTTTATAATGTGAGGAAAGGTGGTTATCTTATTTTCTCAATTAGTTTATCCCCCAGTTCTCCAATTTAAGGCAGAATGTTCAAGTGTGAGTACAATTTTTGTCCCCTGCAATTTTTTTGTATCCATGTATGCACTCACACAATAAACAGCAGAGCATGCACATTCCAGGAATAATACCAACTGCACTGATGATGCTGTCATTAGAATTTCTCCCTGTGTTACTCAGAATTTAGTAAATGGCCATCTCTTATCACTAGTTTTCAGTATTTTAGTAACATATTCATTTCTTTTTATTTCTTATATCTTCATCATTTAAAAATTGGGGTAAAATAGAGCAGTGGTTGTTTGTTGCCACCAGGTAATCTACAATCTTTAACCCTTGGGTTTATGAATAATTTATAATTGAATAACAATTTGATCAGAAATGCCAATCTTATACAAATTCAACAAAAGCATCAAGGTACAGTTTTGAGAAAAATAATCTTCAGTACTTTGTCATATTTTACTGCTTTGGTCAAGGTAAGACATTATCTATTTTTACTGAGAAGTCTACTATGTGGAAAGTTAATGTAAAGTTTTTTGATGATTTGAGGTGGCAAAATTTTTCAACTTTAAAAAAGAATATCTTAAGGTATTTATATATTCTATTTTGCAACATTTTAGGCAAATATATTCATAAGAGAAAGCAGTTTCATTATGATTTCTCCTTCATTTTTTGTGAGATACACTTCTATAATTTAGAATACTTGGTTTCAGACAATCAAACTCTTCTTTCAGAATTTCTTTTGATTTGCAAGTTCAGACTGACAGTCCAAAGAAAGGAAATGTGAGTATTTTTCTAAATCCCTTATTAAAAGAAAGCTACTTTCAATAAATTATATTCTAAAAAATGCAGAACTTTCACAATTATATTGCTGAACTTGGTAGGTCGCTTATCTTGCCAATCCTTGACACCTTAATTTACATATAGTAAGGCAGCTGTTTCAGATCTCATGATAATAATTTGAGTTTACATTAATCACCAAGAAAACCTTTTTTCAAACAAAAAGTATAAAACATATGCAACTTACTTATATTCAAAATCTGCTTAAGCTCAGAGTATGTCAGTGTCTTCTCCAAGAGATAAAGTAATATTCTCACAATAACTCTACCATTGTAATAGTATTAGATTTCAGTTTTAGGGCTCCATCATTTTGGAAATGTATTGTTTAGTGACAAATCATGGGCAACACAAATATTCCCAGAACATAAGTGTACAAAGGTTTTTATCATTAATATCTGAGTTATGTAGCACATATCTGTAAAAATTTTAGCTCCATAACAGTTTCTCCAAAATTCCTTGGAGGCCTAGATATGTATTATTTTTTAAAAGAATGATTTCATAATTTTGTGTTCCAAATATTAAGCCAAACATACCATGTTTTCAAATTTTCCTTCTTTGAAACCTGTTTAAATAATAGAAGGAATACATTAATAACAATAGCTCAATAGTAATGTTGGTAAATAAAAAATAAAGAGCAGTGAGAAAAAACTAGATCAAAAAGTATATGTGTTTAAATTTAAATTGAATTAAAATGACACAAATCTGTTACACCATTTAATTAAAATATGTACCTTTTGAAAATGTAATTTTTCCTAATAGAATTTCTGAAAAAAATTAAGATTAGAAATTATAATATCTAGAAGCAGAGGGAAAAAAAGTAAAATAGTATTAATAATTATCTTTAATTGGAGTAAGTTGATGCTGTACAAGCATTGATATTTACAAGAAACACATTATGAACGAAAGATGAGAGGAATGTGTATTAAAAATTAAAAGTAAGCATAAAGAGTATTTTAAGGAAAAGTATATATACTGTATATAATACAAATATAATATATATATATTTCATGTAAATACATATTCTGTTTCTTCTATTATTTATATTTATGTTTAGAAATCAACATTGTCTGATGAATCTTTTTTTTCTTTATTTTTCCAGTAATAAAGGAAGCCATAGAATCTGAAAAATTTTAGAAATTGTGACAGAAAACAGAAAGATCGTATTAGCATATAAGAACAGGTAAAAAAGGAGTAAAGCAGTTAATCATCTCTGGTAGCCACCTATCATTACCAGATATACATGTTTTAGCAATTGATTACCACTGGCATCCTTTTTCACACTCCTGTGCACAACTTTTTAAAAATTCAAAAAAGAGAAGCTCTAAGGTATTCCAACAAGTTAAAGTTGACAATTTTCCTGAGTTGGTGGCCAAACTGTGCAGACTTAATTTCTCCTTTCCTGCAAACCATAAATGATACTAACAGATATAACGATATTCTAATAATGCCTAGACAATCTTTCATATAATACCAATGTATTTTTATGCAATACTAATATACAGAGTGACAGAATGGATGAAGTAATGCCAGCTATGAGAAAATCAAATAACACACTTGGTCTGTAAATGTATTAATTGTTCAAAAATTGCAATGTATGTCATAATCAAAAATGCAAGAATTATGAGACATAACATATGATTAACTTAATAATTATGAGGTTCTCAACATATTGTATCAAGTTTATATATTCATTAGACTGTAAAATTATTTCCCATGCTTTGCAAGAATCAATTGTTCAACACCTGAATTTTGTAGCAACCCATGACTAATCTTTTTGTTTTTTCCTGTTTTAGCCTTGAGTATGTCAAGATGACAGCAACCTTAGAAAGAAAAAGTTTAAAGATAAAATTAGAATAGAGAATATGGAATAAAATTAAACTTGTGGTATTTTCTTATTTGAATCTGTGTTTAATCACAAGAGTAATTGCATTTTTGTAATCATTTTGACAGTTTATGTGCACTTTATTCTGTGGTATTTTCCAATGCCAACAACCAATTCACCGATTCTCCAGATACCAACTGGGTATTCAGCAAGCAATTCAATTCAATTCTGACACATACCACCAGGAGTTGACACAGACCTCACAGCTTAAAGGCTCAATCCCACAAGACTGCCTTCCCCCTGCAAGCTTTCAGAAGCCAGTTTCAAGTCCGGGGCCCTTTGTACTTCAGACTGACCAGCTACAAATTGGGGGTTCCCACGACTCCCTTTTCAGGTTTAATAATTTGCTAAAATGGCTCACAACTCAGAAACAAATTTTGCTTAAAGTATGCAAATGAACATCAGAAGAAGAGGTATATCTGGCAAGGCCCAGAAGAGTCCCAAGCATGGGAACTTCTGTCCCATGAATTGGGGTGTGCCATTCTCCCAGCACGTGAATACATTCACCAACCCAGAAACTCTCTGAACCCTGTCATTTAAGGGCTTTTAAACTGAAGTCAGTCCACCAGGGTTATAAAAGAAGAAGAGAAAAAAAACACCAGAGCACTGGTCCTGGCAGCAGAGAAAAATGTTTATCTAAAAGTCATCCAAGTGAGAAGAAGGGAGATTATATATATATAATCTCAAATTTGCCTTGTCCACATCAGGAAAGAAGAGATCTTTGTGGGAAAATGAGTAGGGATGGTATGAGACATGGGGAATTATGATTGGTTAAAAGTTTTCAGGGAGTTCTTCAGTGATCTTAGCAGGTATGAGCTATCTGCAAGCCTCTGAATGCTCAGAAAATGGTGGCTGTTAGCGAGATCTCAAGGTGGGGTTTTGGCCCTCTAATGTAAAAAGGCCACTTGTCAGACATTCACACAGGCTCAGTAGAGAGGTCTGCTGGCCCAACCAGTTTATTCCAGTTTGTATTGAGCCAAGCTAACTCTAATGTCCTGCAAAACATCTTAGGCTTCAACTTATGACCTCTGTACCAAAGGCATTATCTTAAAAGGCAGATAGAAAAATATGAGAAGTTAGTTATGAAAATTTACTAAATAAAAAAAATGAGCAATTCAAATAGAGAATACATTTTAACTGAAAAGTAATCGGTTACAGGGGCTTCGTAGGAAGTAAATAATATATTTTTCATGTGAAATAAATATAATATAAAGTTCCATTCCAAGTAATTCTCTTAGGCCAATTTGTAGACAACAGCTTCCTTAACTAAAACCCTTTGCAACTGATCTGGTTTTTTATACCTACGATTTTGCCTTTTCTGGAATGTCATGTAAATTTGATCACAGAGTGTGTGGTATTTTGGATTGAGTTTCTTTTACTTAGAATAATGCATTTGAGCTTAATTCATGGTCTTGCATATATCAGTAGTTAGTTCATTTCTTTTACTAAGTAATATTCCACTGTATAGATATACCATAGGCTATTCATTTATTCACCAGTTAATAAACTTTGTTTATTTTTTTTTTTTCAGTTTGGGGCAGTTACATATAAAGTACTTATTGCTGCCTGGTTTTTGTTTGTTTGTTTTTAAATTTAGCTATGCTCATATGGGTTTAATGATATATCATTTTGCTTTTGATTTATGAATCAAATATATGATTATTAATTATGATACCAAATAGCTCTCACATACTTACTTGTTATCCATACTACTTCTTCAGTAAAATGTGTGTGCAAATCTTCATGTATTTTTCTGTTAGGTTGATTATTTTCTGATTATTCAGTTATCAGTCAGTATTTTTATGTATTCTGGAAATAAGCTTTTTATCAGATGTGTAGTTTGCAAGTATTTTCTCCTACTTTTGAAGGCTTACAAAAGTTTTTTGGTATTAATGAAGTCCATTTATCAAATTTTTACTTTATAAATCATACTCTTGGTATCATAATTAACAAAACTTTGCCTAATCAAGATTTCAAGTACTTTCTCATATTTTTTTTCTAGAAGTTTTATACTTTTAGGCTTATTATTAATATATAAATACACATGCAAGTATGTGTGTATATATAGAGAGAGAGAAACTAGAGAGAAAATATACGGTGCATGGTGTACATGCTGTTACTACTGTGAGCCTTCTGTTTTCAGCCTTTTGAAGAGTTATATGCTATGTCAGTCCACCATTGCATATTGAGCGTATTGGGTATATGAGGAGATGATAAAGTGTATCTTTATTTCTTCGATTATTTGATCAAAAAGAACTGCAATCAAGGAAATGTACTTAGGGACAACCCATGATGAACTCCTTCTGTAAATATAACCAAGTTCAATAGCAATATTATGAAGTTCTAGATGACTGAATATTGGACAAAACTTGTGGGAGTGTTACCAAACCCAATGGAGGTATTTGCCCACATGCTAAAGAAAGCAAAACACCAGAGGACTGGTCCTGGCAGCAGAGAAAAATGTTTATTTAAAAGTCATCCAAGTGAGAAGAAGGGAGATTATATATATATAATCTCAAATTTGCCTTGTCCACATCAGGAAAGAAGAGATCTTTATGGGAAAATGAGTAGGGATGGTATGAGACATGGGGAATTATGATTGGTTAAAAGTTTTCAGGGAGTTCTTCAGTGATCTTAGCAGGTATGAGCTATCTGCAAGCCTCTGAATGCTCAGAAAATGGTGGCTGTTAGCGAGATCTCAAGGTGGGGTTTTGGCCCTCTAATGTAAAAAGGCCACTTGTCAGACATTCACACAGGCTCAGTAGAGAGGTCTGCTGGCCCAACCAGTTTATTCCAGTTTGTATTGAGCCAAGCTAACTCTAATGTCCTGCAAAACATCTTAGGCTTCAACTTATGACCTCTGTACCAAAGGCATTATCTTAAAAGGCAGATAGAAAAATATGAGAAGTTAGTTATGAAAATTTACTAAATAAAAAAAATGAGCAATTCAAATAGAGAATACATTTTAACTGAAAAGTAATCGGTTACAGGGGCTTCGTAGGAAGTAAATAATATATTTTTCATGTGAAATAAATATAATCTATGGCTAGAGGGTGAATGTGTTGGTTTTAACATTTCCACAAATACTTTGATACTCCAAATATCACAAGGTAGAGCCTAATTCTCCTACTCATGAGTGGGGGTTTAACATAGCTACTTGTTTCTAATGAATAGTACAAAGTAAAATAATGTGTAACTCATAAGCCTACGTTATAAAAAAAAAAAAAAAAAAAAAAAAAAAAAAAAAAAACAGTGTGCTTTTCTCCTGCTTTCTCTATTTTGGATCACTTGCTTTGTAGGAACACAGTTACTATGTCATGAAGACACTTAAGCAGAATATAGAGAGGCATATACAGCAAAGATTTGAGAAGGCCACTGGCCAGCAGTCAAGAGGGAACTGTGGTCTCCTGCCAAGAGCCAAGTGAATAAGTTGCTTTGGAAGAGCATTCTTCACACCTTCAGTTAACTGTAGCTCCTGCCGATATCTTAACTACAACCATATTAAACACCTTGAGCCGGAACCACCCACTTAAGCAGTATCCAAATCCTGATCCGCTGAAACTATGAAAAAATAAATGCATGTTGTTTTTGAACCACTACATTTTAGGATAATTTTTTTCATGCAGCAATAGATAATTAATACACCAATTCAGACATGAGTCTTAATTCTTCTAAACCCCAGTAGAATAACAATTAACAGGCTGCTCTGTTCTGTGATCCAGAAAACACTACTATCTAAAGAAGATTCATTACATTTGATTTGCATCTTTTAAAATAATACATATTTTATTGTAAATCATTTATCTTGCATATGTTAAAAATTTTCATAACCATTCCTGACTGACTGATTCATTTGCTGACAAAGAAAAACATTGAGAGATACAAAATTCCCAATCAAATACTACTGTGCATATTTTTCAGAAATAAACAATAAAAATATATAGCTATTTACATAAATGTACAAAAAGTAAACTTCTCTTATCATAGTTAACTACACATAAATTTTGGAAAGAAATACAATTCACAGTGAGGTACAAAGAACTGATTTCTTAATTTATGCATCAAAATATGATTTCTCTGATGAAAATCAGTCTGGACATTTTGGTTTCATCGATCTTGATTGACTCTAATATCACTATTCCTTGAATATTTTTGCACTCTTAGTACCATTCCAAAATCAAGATATGTAAAAAAAAACTCTGAGAACATCAATGTCTCTTGCCAAACTGTTAACTCTGAAAAGCAATAAAAAGAAATTCCAGATTATCTAAGACTTTTTGTTTGAAACAAACTTGGCCTAACAACTTATATGTCTTCATTGTGAAAAAGTTAATTTTTATTTCATGTTTATTTCTGTGTGGCATAGATCCAAATATTTTATTTATTTAAAAAGTGATTATTTGAATATAGAATCAACCTTTAGTTACTGATGAAATAGCTAATTGTCAAGTTCAATTCTATAATACTGATGCACTTAGGATTGTTACATTCTTGCTTTAAAGATACATATGTTATCTAAAGTTTAAGACCTCACTGGAATTGGTATTTTCCATATAGATTTATGACTGCTGAGCAGCAACTGGAAAACTCATGATCTTTTTACCATCACTGAAAATAAATTCAACCAAGGACAATGACTAGTCAGCCGTGAAATTGTGCGCTTAAGCAGACTTCACACTGACAACAGAAATGCTGAAGGGAATTTATATATACTTGGGAGGATCTCATCCACTGAGTGTTATTCTGAAAAATCTCTTCTATGATCCACATGTAGTGAAAACAGCAGTACATCCATTTGTTGTTTCAATGTCTATTCTCAAGACTTCTATTGCTCAAGGATAGTTACTTCAGGTTTATAAAGTCAGTAACCCATATTTTCACTAGCATTACATATATTTTAATATATTTATAATTATTATTATTCCAAGGTAGTTCTGAGAACCAAATACCATAAGTGTAATTACTACATCTACCTTATATGAATTGAGAAACTAAGGCAGAAAGGTTAAGTAAATTGTCTACAGTCACAGTTTTGAACACATTTAATCTTCATTTAGGTTCATGTTCTCAATCACTGAGCAAATTGATACTACCTCTAAACATGAGTACAATATATATACCTAATAAATTACAATACAGTCAATATCCATCACCAATATTTAAACATTTTAAAAATAAAGTTTAATAGTTTTTCTTGTTTTAGATAAAATGTGCTTAATATTTACAATAATTATGTTAGTTATAAAAATACCTATCATTCATTATTTTTAAAATATGTACTAGGAACTATTCCACTGGCTTCACATAAATTACGTGATCTTAACAGTGGTTCATCCTTAGTTTACAAATAAGGAAATAATCTAAGGCAGCTTGTGTGACTTCTCTGGACCTTGTTGCTGATTTGTGGCACATTCAGCATTGAAACATTTGCATTTAAAGAACATTAACAAAAATTAACCTTTTATTATATGGATTTATTGTTATATTATCAAAAACAGTTTCAAGTCAATATTATTTTCATGGATTTTCCATTTATAACTAATTTATTATCTAAAATTAAGTGGTGTGCAGCAAGCAAAACTTAATGTCTTACTTATACGGCTGAAAGATGAGTGCAGAACTGAATAAATGAAAACATGAGAAAATGAAAACTAATAATTATCTGATACGCGTCCTACTTTTTCTTTTAAACATTTTGAAACAAACTTATTACCTGTTCTAAAATGTTTCTTTAGGGCCAAACCCGTGGCTCACTCGGGAGAGTGCGGCGCTGGGAGCGCAGCAGCGCTCCCGCCGCGGGTTCGGATCCTACATAGGGATCACCGGTGCACTCAAGCGCTCACTGGCTGAGCGCAGTGCGGTCGGTCTCAAAAAGGACAAAAAACAAACAAACAAAAAATGTTTCTTTAGGTGGATTTTTAATCCAATTCAGAAGCATAGCATACAATATAACAAAAATTGTGCATAGTAATTTAAGATATTAAAACAGTCGTTGGCATAATGATACGATGAGAAAGACATGTTTAATGTAGAATGATTATTAGCTACTGTTAATGCACAGTTAAAGTGTTTATGATAACATAATATCCTAAGACATAGTACCAAAATTAAGCCAATGCAAATTTTGCTTTTGACTTACAGCTTTAAACATTATTTAGCAAGCCTTTATTGAAAAAGTATATTATAAATATTAGATGGTATAAATTTAGTTTTTATAGTTAGTTTTCACTATGTGAAAATAGATTTAGAGTTGAAGAAATGTCAATAAAATGAATATAGATATTTATTAAAATAGATATAATACCTAAATCAAATGTTGAGATTTTCTATAAAAAATAAATTAGATTTTACATTTGTACTTGAAGGCCACCCTGTGATATATTATCTCTATGAGGTCACCAAAATTTAATTGAATGATATTTTTTGTTAGACCATTAAAAAACTTAAAATAGTAGGTTGGAAAAATTAAAAGGGTCAAAGAAAGTTTGATACATGAAGGAAGAATAAAAATTATTTTTAATATATGTTAAATGTACTACTCTAGAGATTGAATGCAAAGGGATAGTGAAAAGTGATAAGTTGAAGTTTAAGTACAAGATGCATTGGAAATGACAGGCATGGAAGGATGCAGCCGCATTTCTGCTTTGCTTTCTACAAGCAAACACACAGTATCAAAGTGATATATTTCAAAAATTGCTTTCCTTAAAAGTTTTAAACCTCTGTTCTTTCAATTTTCCATGACTTAGGTCAACATTACATATTGCAAAAAAAGTATTAAATTTAATTTTTTTGAAAGAATAAGAAAATTAACTGTAACAGCAAAAACTAAAACCTTGGTGACTGTTAAAGATTTACCCAATTACTACAAATATTTAATAAAATACAGAAATTACTAATTATTTAGAAGTTATAGTATTCCTTATCAATATACTCCCAAATATATGGTATTATATGCACCATATGGTAATATACAAGCATGTTGGTAAGTGATACTTCCCAACATAGTTATGTCTTTCAGGTACAACAGCTGTTTATCTCCTTTGAGCAAAATAGCCATTTGCTTATCTGTCATGGGATAAGCATGTTTACAATTTTAACTATTTTTGAAAAAAACACGTTTAGCAACAATGGAACATTTTGGCAGGAAATGTTGTTTACCACTTATAAGCACAGAAAACAGGGTTTCATTCACCTCTTTAAAAATACAGCGTGTTTATGTACAAAAATTCACTTACACATCACAGGAGTCATGTAAGTCAATCGAAAATATTGCAACCTCTAATACTAATTGAGACAAGGGAAAATTTGTTCTAGGGCTGTCATGAAAGATTGTATTGAGCAATAATAGAAATTTCAAGCACCAGAAATGACAAGCAGAAAGCAGGGGATAACTTCAGACTCTATATCCTCACTAGACTTCCAACATGGCCAGAAGCAAAGTTATATCATATCGTTTACGGTACCAGTAGAGGAATAATCAGGCCCCAAAGGGATCACACTTGGGTTTCCACTTCATCAACAAGGAGGAATTAAATAGGACCAGTCCTCTGGAGCCAGAAAATCAACTTGTGTAAATATTGTACTCATGGTGAAGGAAGTTGTGGGTCTATAGTAGAAAAGCGGGCATTACTGATTTTCTTGGAGGGTAAACTTACATTTTTATTTTGGCATAGTAAGGAGTAGTTTAAAGACCAGAATTGAAAAAGAGCACCTCAAGTTTGTGTGCACACATGTATAGATCAAATTTGAAATGTGTATGTGCCTGTGTATAATGCTTATTAACCTATACACAGATGTGCAATTCTTTTTATAATGGGAATTCCAGTTTAATATGTCCATTGTTAAAATATTTACTTGTTTTTAATGCTATACAATTATTTTCCTCAAATTTTCCATCTTGGCCCTCTTAATTGTTGAAGTTGACTCAAATGTACTGTTACACAGTGGGTCAAAATGATGAATCATTAGTCTTTAATGGTAAAGATACTTTAAGTATAAAGGCATTTTCATTATCTGTATGTGTGTGCATGTATATGGAGTCATGTAAAATTTTCAGATGAATTGCAATGGCAAATTTCAAAAAGCAAATACACCCATGATAAAGAAAATAAATCTATACTTTTCACCAGATGGCCCCATAATCTACATTTCAATCCTCTAATTTCCTTGCATTTTGATGACACATTTTACATCAAAAGAAACCCTTTACTAATTCTTGATTATAACACTGTTTTTACTGTAATTCTCACTTGTCTCAATCAGTCAGTTTTCTTTACCATTGCAAGTTTGGCAGAAGAGGGAAATTTCTGTGGGGACTAGGACTGATGTAATCAGATGTTGTTGATAAAATGCCTATAGACTCTTTTATACAAGCAGCGTCATACAGTCTCTTATCTTTCACCACATCTTGTCCACACTCTGAAATGAAACTTCCACCACTGACTTATTTCTCAAACTTTTCTGCTCTGACATTTGGACCTCCTTACCTTAAAACAATTCTTTCATTTCATCAGTGATCATTACCAACTATTTTTTTTTACTGATCACTAGATCTCTCGGCATAATATAAGTTTCCTTGAAGATTCATGAGTATGAACTATTCCTATCAGGTAATAAGACCAAGGGAGTGGTCAGTATGCTTCTAACCGACTCATGGGCATTGAAAACAATTGTTTTGTTTTGTTTTTTTAATCTACATTTAAATACTTTCAAGAAGTGATATTCCATTCATTCAGTTACTCTAATCTTCCAAATCTGATGACTTGCCTGTGTTTATTCAAAGAATTGTTCACCTACACTCACATTCTTTTTGTTAGCTTTTCTCAATTTATTATTCATGTTGATGAGAAGTTCAGAAGTCCAACATTAATCTTTTTATTAATTACCTTTGAGATGACTGTAGATTCATATACGGTTGCAAGAATAATAGAGTGCTATATCATGGGACCTTTACTCATTTTCCTCCATTAGTGACGTCTTGGACAATTATAGCCCAATATAGCAACCAGGATATTTACATTGATACCTTCAAGGTACAGAGCATTTCCATCACTATAAAGATACTTTGTGTTCCCCTATTATGGCCAGACCCACATGCTCCCAACCCTCCCTACTCCTTACCCTTGCTCTTAATCTTAGCAACAAGTACTCTGTTTCTGATTTCTATAATTGAGGCATTTAAAGAATGATATATCGGCCCGGGGATTTCAGAAGGGGGCCAAGGGCCTAGGCCACACCTCCACCCATGTCTAAGAAAGCAATGCAGCCAGCTGAGAAGCCCCAGAGTCCTGAGGCCTAGAGCCAGCTCCACCCCCACCTACAACCAGATCTTAGAAGGTACTTATTAGCCATGTGTATTTCTTTGGAGTGTGTGACTTATCTGCTCATGTTTTTCACCAAATTTCTGCTTATATTTTTCTAATTTACTTTTAAGTGGTTTTGCAATTAAAAAAACAAAATTAAATTTAAAAAAGGAAAAGATTATATCTTTAAGCATTTGATAAAGTTCTATGTAAAGTCAAAAAAAATAATAAATTGTCATGCAAATAGAATCATACAGTATGTGACCTTATGGTATTGACTTACTTTTTACTCAGTGTTATTTTGTAGAAATTTATCTAGTTTGTTGCATATACAATAGTATTTTTCTTTTTACTGTTGAGTAATATTCCATGGTATGTATATGTTAACATTAACTT
>NW_007729526.1:145395-148903 GCF_000696425.1 Galeopterus variegatus | reverse complement strand
ATATGCCTCTCTCTCATTATTATCCTGAATTCACTAACCTCATCCCACCTGTTCTCTTATAGAAACTTCTCTTGTAATTCACATTCTAGTACCATAAAACATTTCATTTTATGTCAATTTTCATTGCTCTTGGGTCATGAATTTGCCTGTCTAGCTGGTTTTCCACATTTCAGATTACCTATTTTAGGCTTACTTATTTCTCCTGCCCTAACTTCTACAACTTGCTCAGTCATGTCTCTAGGCACACTCCTGAGTAGGTACTTAGGTTCACTCACTATGTAACCGTAGCATCCTTTCTAGCCAGTTGTTTCCATTCCTGAGAAAGACAATTCCAAGCCCACATTAATTTGTCACACTCATCTAAATGACATTGCCTATAATTTTCACAGTGAAAATGGTGTTCATGATGAAAGATGTCTATGAAATTCCCATGAAATATTTTGCGAATATAAATAGGTGGTGAGCTATCAAATTTTATGTTCTTTCTTCAATTATTATCTTTAGAAAATTATCACATCAATTCCTCCTCACCTTACCAGTGCTTTCCTTTGCCTTAATTCTGTCTCTTCTCAAAATTTTTGTCATCAGAATTAAACTTCAAAAATCAACATTAGTGAGTAGAAACACAGTTATTCAAAGTCATCTCAAAGAGACAGAATGTCACCTGCTGGGTTGAAACTGAATGAAATCTAAATGAGTGTATTAATAAATATCAGTAAGGGGTGACACCTAGAAGTTAAGGAAGGGTTGATTACCCATGGAAGAAGATTAAAAGGAAAATCTCAGGCATAATCATTAACAATATACAACCAAGTACTTCAAATTTTCTAAACCTATCTGCAAGCCATTTTAAGCCCTTCTAATTATAGCTTGGCCTCCTTTAAAGATACACAATCAAAGAAAAAAGTGAAACACACATGCTTACAAAAAATACGTGTTATCCATGTGATATTTGTATTTTTATTAAAAAATTAACAGATTAGAATTCCAGACATATGATCATCCTCCTAATTCTACTCAGTATAATACCCCTCTGAAGGGGACTCTGCCTTATTGTGTTGATGAAGTCTTATTTGTGAATTTTCCATTGCAAGCCCTAGATTTTGTAATTTTGTTAGTGTTTGCTTCCTTGCTATATTGTTTGAGTCTTCCATCTGATCTTAAAACACTTAAGCCACCCTTGCTCCAGAAGATGAAGTNAAGTTAAGGAAGGGTTGATTACCCATGGAAGAAGATTAAAAGGAAAATCTCAGGCATAATCGTTAACAATATACAACCAAGTACTTCAAATTTTCTAAACCCATCTGCAAGCCATTTTAAGCCCTTCTAATTATAGCTTGGCCTCCTTTAAAGATACACAATCAAAGAAAAAAGTGAAACACACATGCTTCCAAAAAATACGTGTTATCCATGTGATATTTGTATTTTTATTAAAAATTAGCAGATTAGAATTCCAGACATATGATCATCCTCCTAATTCTATTCAGTATGATACCCCTCTGAAGGGGACTCTGCCTTATTGTGTTGATGAAGTCTTATTTCTGAATTTTCCATTGCAAGCCCTAGATTTTGTAATTTTGTTAGAGTGTTTGCTTCCTTGCTATACTGTTTGAGTCTTCCATCTGATCTTAAAACACTTAAGCCACCCTTGCTCCAGAAGATGAAGTCATACCCTCCTTCCTTGAGAAAAAAGAAGCCATCGGCAACTAACTGCATTAAGTTCTTGTATACCCCCAAAACTTATTTATGCTAAACTCTATCTTTGTCTCCTATATCAAAGAAAAAAAATGTTAAAGTCGTTCTATCCAAAACTGCTGCTGTTAGTTTTCCACACAGAAGATTCTCTCAAATGTCCTTTACCTTTCTCTGCTCCTATCCCGTAGTAGCTTTGCTCCTAATACAGACCTCTGAAACTGTGGACGATTAGAAATGCTTTCCCCTTGGAATTTATGTCCTCCCAGGATAGTGCTTAGTCAGTGATTTGCTGATACAGGAGTATAAAAGCCCAGCTCCCTTTCCAGGAGTAGGAGAAATTGGTACTTCACCTGAAATCACAACCTTGCTGGACTTTTCTTCTACCTTCCATCTTTTACACCCTCCTTAACTGCTTCTTTAAGAACATCACTTGCACATGAATCTGTATCTTAGGTTCTCCTTCCAGGAAACCTGGCCTAAGATAAAAGCTAATTACAACTACTACCTGCATCTGGTATCATATCCCCTCTTGTGTTCTACAGGACATTAATCTATCTCCTAGTATGCCTGTTTCATTAACATTTCTCTTTCTCTGAACTTCTTTGATCCACCAACATCCTTCTCTAATTATCACATAACTTTCTTCTTTCTTCATATTTAAGTCTCTGGAAAGAGTAGTCCATGCTCATTTCTCTAGCTTATCACCTCTTCTTTGCTTTCAACACATTTAAATTTAAGTTGTATCATCCCTACCTCACTAAAATTATTTTAGTAAAATTAACTAAAGTCTCCTAGTTATCAAATTTTCCAAAATAATTTCTGTAACATTTAACACTTTTATTCAGTCTTTTTTTTGTCAACCCTTTCTTCCTTGACATTAATAATACCAATGTACTCATTTATGCATTCATACAACAAATATTTATTTAGGTATTTTATTGAATGCCTGCCACACCAGGCAACAGACTAACTGATAAGAGAGAACTGCAATAATAATTCTATAAACAGTGTGTTATGAAAGCAAATAATAAAGAAACATAATCTAGTCTGTTGTAATAAGGGAATTTTGCCTGAAAGATATGTGGTTTTGGCAACACCTATATGATGTGTGGGAATTATTAATGGCATATTTTCCACAACTATGATCTCAGGTACTTAGACTGTAACCTCCATAAACTAGAAAAGTAAAATAGGAAGTACACATAATTAACTTCTAAGTCCAAGCTCACATTTGCGTCTTCAGAGAGCTAGTCTTGTTTTGCAGTATTGTGAACTTCTACCTTGACACAGAAATGACCCCTTCTCCTTGTTTTGCATGAAGCTTCTAATCTTTCCATATGTTTATTTTTTCTCTTTTCTCAGGCATGCCACTATCTTTATGATCTTTTCTTTGAAATCCAGATACCTCGATAATCTAGATGCTTTAAATACTTATACAGCAGCTCTGCACTGGTCCCACCTTCACAGCGATTGTGTAGAAAAAAAATACTATGATAGCTGAGTTAAGATCCTCTGTCAGTTTAAGACTTACAGGTATTGACTTCTAAAGCATATTGACTGAGGCTAAATCTTGTCTCTGAAATGCCAGAACTGGGAAATGCAAAATAAGGTGCAGAGAAACATTTGATTAAAATACCCAGAAATGCAGGTTAAAATTGCAGCCCAGAGGGAAAGGAAAATCTGTTCCTGAATTAATAACTGGTAGAAGCCATTACAGAGAAAACATTGAAAATAACCAATTTTATTTAAGTTGTTGACTCTCTGTATGTAAAGTAACAGCTTTAAAAAATAGAAAACTGTTCAGTTAATAACA
>NW_007729526.1:141367-145153 GCF_000696425.1 Galeopterus variegatus | reverse complement strand
AGCCATTACAGAGAAAACATTGAAAATAACCAATTTTATTTAAGTTGTTGACTCTCTGTATGTAAAGTAACAGCTTTAAAAAATAGAAAACTGTTCAGTTAATAACAATGGCATTGCCATGCCAGCTCAGCTTTGTGAACAAGAATGATACAGGCAATAGAAACTGTAGACTGAAAAAAAGAGACTTCTGTACTGTATGAGAACCAAATAGAGAAATTGTGCTTAACCTTATCTTAACATGTCCTAAAAAAAAAAATTGTCTGTATTCCACTTTAGCCCGTATGTTGGTTTAACCTGTGCTGCCTCTGCATGGCAGATCTTTTTTCTCAAATCCAGTTAAGTAAAGTTCCCAGAGCTGGAGCAGTAGCCTCTGGCCTCACATGAGTGGGCCCAAAAGGTCCATTTTCAAGGCTAGCGAATCCAATAGGTAATTTTTCAAAACTTGAGTATCCAGCAAATTTGAATCCCAGGACGACAGACATATTTAGAACTTCTAAGACTTAAATTTATATTGTCCATTCTTGTATTTAACAAATGCTTATTCAAACTTACTTTTTCAAGGAAAAGTGACAAATGTTATAAAATGATATAAAAATTATGGGTATAAAATACAAGCCTCTGTTATATCAGTCATTAATATTGGGACATATAACTACATTGTGTTCCACTGAAGTAGCCCTGAAGGGTCTCAGAATCATAACATCTGCTCAGCTGGCAAATCACTAACACACTTTATATAGTTACTTATTTTATAGATGTAAGAAAATCCAAGGAAAGGCATTTTTAAAAAAACGCCTATAGTTAATAATATATGAAAATTTTATAATCTTAAAATCACTTCTAATGTTTTTTGCCTAACATTAGAGGTTTAAAAAAGCAGACATTTCAAAAACACAGTGAATTATTTTAGTTTATGTCTTATTGTTAAAGAAAAAAAATCCTAAAAATAGTTCTCAAGTTCACATAATAAAGCATTTTTCAAATCCTGATATATTATTTTTCAAAGTTTGATATAGTATTAATATTAAGTTTGATAGTGGCAAATTTTAAAAAATTAAAAAATGTTATATGTATGATATGGCACTTACGTATTTTGGGGGGGAGTCTGGTTTATTTACAGCCTTCATGAAAATATAACAATATGATTGCTTTTTATAATATTAATCTAGAAAAAACATAAAACATTAACACCTATTTCAACATAATGCACACAATTTATAATGCAGATGAGCATTGAATGGTTTTATTTTTACTATTTCAAACAGAGAGTGCATTTTAAAAGCCAAAATACAAATTTTGGACCATGCAAAGAAAATATGAAAACCTTTAGAACAGCTGTTAGCCAGCATTTGAAAAGCAAATTAAGCAGGTTTGTAAAATAATGCAGCAGATGGAGAAAATGTGGTAACCCAGGGAATGAATTTTCTTTATCTATCATTTTAACTTAAGTCTGTCAGTGTGATTTCTCAGAAATTGTTTTTTCCCCCATAGCATTCCTTATATTACCATTAAATAATGTTTGTTATGATATGTTCTGATTGTATCTGCTCTGAGTTAAGAGTAAAGGAGTGTTAATATAAGAACATGACAAGATCATATTTCATTTTAAAGAATATGTGGTTATATAATATTGTTTATTGCAAGTAAGTGTAAAATATGTTTGCAAAAAATTACACTTGTCTTACACATGTTTGTAGATGTTGGCCTCAAATGTATGTGTTTCTGATCAAAAGCAAGGCAAATTTTTTATAGCAGGGGTTATTAACTGCATTTTAAAAAGTTAAATTTATGGAACCTTTTAAGAAGATCAGAGATGACAGGTATTTGAGGCAGATAGATCAGTAAAGACACTATTTCAGCAAACTGTGGGAAAACAGTGGCCACGGAATTATAAATAATCTGAAGGGAGAGCAGTAAGTAGATGAAGGACAAAATAAAAAGCTAGAGAAACTGATTTGATATATGACCCTAAACATGTGATTAGTAAAAAAGAATATTACGGGTTTGAGTTTTTGTAAAGATAGTAACCCAGTTAACTAACATAAAGCACACAGCAAGAAAACAGACACTGAGTAAAAATAATGTATATTAATTGGGATGTGTTTATTCTCTAATGTCTATCATGCAATTAGGTGGAGATGTTCAAAAAGCAGTTGGAAATGTAAGATTGCTTCATCACAGAAGGTACAGGCCTGAAGACCAGTTTTATGACTCATCTGAGACGAGTTGATAGTTGAAGCTATTAGAATGGATAAGGTTTCAAAAAGGAGCATGTGCAAGAAATAATTACAGGATTACATAGAATCTTATTTAAGGGGGGAATTAGGAGAAACAAGACTTATGAAGATGGGAACAGCTCACTTAAAACCTTTGAGATACCCATAACAAACAGAAAACTCTTGATAAGTCAGTCAGGGCCATTGATAAAGAGATTGCAGCAACATCCCTGGAAAATCCTTAATTTCCCTTTAATGATAATTGAGAAATCTCTTCAACCTCTGTTGTAGCTGACAAAGAGTTTGGCTTTCTTAGTGTTCTTCCATTTGAAAGATCTGATCAGATATTATTCTCATGGAAACATAGAAATGTTTCCTGCAGTTTTTCTTCTAATCTTGTCCCTAAATTTGTATATAGTTTGGAGCTGACCATGTGCCTAATAGAAATAGAGCATTTTTTCACTGTTGTTTTCAGAATTGCAGTGGTTGTGGGCACGTGCACAAATGATCAAAGAATAGTGTTTTACTGCTGTTAATTGTGTGCTACAATACTTGGAGTACTGCTATGTACCCCCCCTTGTTTGGGGGGGTTGCATATGTAACTGTGACCTTCCTATTAAATGACATACAGAGAAAAGCATCTTAAGGAGCAGCATATTAACTTTTATTGCTATCTTGGCTTGTCAATTGCAGGCAAGAAAGGCTGATGGCCTCTATAGGCTACCTACAGTTACAGAAACTTTAAAATACCTATTATTACTTCAAATATTCTAATTTTCTAATTTACAAGCCATCCTAAGCTAATCACTATTACATAATATCATTCCACCAATATCACTATATCACTATATGAAAATACTCCTTATAAATATTTTCAAATCTCCACAATATTCCTGGAGTAACTGAAATGCCTGCTATAAAAGAAAAGGAATCTGAACATGTTGAACAACGATGCATCACTTCATCCTAAAATGTGGCCGTGGTCTGCTGTTCACATGATGTCAATAATCTTTTGACTATTTCTGGAGACTATCTGACACAATGTTTGTGTTTCTTAATTTCTTCAAATAATGGTAAAATATTGTACCACGTGTTAATTATAATTTGAAGAAATAATTTGTTAAATGCATTTTTGTGCTGTAAATATTTACATCTAATAAGTGCTGAATGATTAAATAAATAAATGCTTACTGTATTTTTTATCCAAAAGTAATATGTATATACAAAAGGAATGCAGGCAAACACAAAAAAAATATTGTACTTGTTTCTTAATGTGAGATAGAACATGCTTAGGAAATTCAGAGGTTTAAAAAAAAAATCTCACTTAACCTGTCCCAAACTCATCTGCAGCCATTTGCATATCTTTTGAAGCACTATAAAGGAGTAGGAAAAATCCAAAAAACAAAACAAGAAAAGAAAAATTTGTATATAGAGAATTAAACTTATAGGATGCTGTCAACTGTTAGTTTTCTTTAAAAAAAAAATGCTATATTATTTATATATAAACTGGAGCCTTTGATTTTGACCTAATAGTAATTTTTATCAGTTAAAATTAAGGGCAAGAAACTGA
>NW_007729526.1:139889-140917 GCF_000696425.1 Galeopterus variegatus | reverse complement strand
GTGCCAACAAAAAATATTGAAACTGTTTTCAACTATTAATTCAAAATATGTTTGTTCTTGATTTTAAAAAGTATGCCCAGGGTAAGTAATCTATGACCACATACAGTGTTGTGCTGGAAGGTCTGAGGATCACATAATTAAATAGAATAAACACCTTGAATTCTGTAAAACTGTGTCTTGTAGAAAAGCCATATTTATGCAAAAACTCTTTGAAAGAAGGCATTATCTGGTATGTACTAGAAGTCACAAGGCACAAAAAAGGTGGAATGGAAGTGTGAGGGAGGTAAGAACTGGCAAGAATTGCAGTTGGAATTAAAAATAGATAATTAGGCAAAACATTTCCTTGGAAAGATAAGCACACTGTAGCTTTGTGTGTTTTGTCTGGCAAACACAAAGCCGGCGAACCAGAAAATACTTTCAAAGAAATAGAGTGTAACTTGACAAGAAAAAGAAAAAAAAAAGACACAATACATAAAATAAGGTCACAGACATAAGACAGGGTGGGGAAGTCTAATAATTATTTAACTTATATTCAACAAAATGGAGAAAGAAAATGGGATATGAACAATCTTTGAAGCAAATATTGTTCAGGATTTTCCAAAAGTGATGAAGGACTTAATCTACAGATGTAAAGATTTCAATGTAATCTCAAAGAATATAAATTATAATAAATCTAAATAACAGGGACCACATTCAAAATAAAAATCATGTAAGTAGTTAAAGGAATATGTTACCTTCATATAGCAAGAGTAGGGCTGGCTGATTAGTTCAGGTGGTTAGCACATAGTGTTATAACACCAAAGTCAAGGGTTCAAATCCCCTTACTGGCCAGCCACCCCAAAAAAAAGCAATAATAAACGCTACCTATGAATTTTCTACAGCAACAAAGATAAAAGTAGAATGAAATACTCAATGTATTAAAAAAAATTGCGTGCCAAGAAAATAATGTTCACCATCAAAGAATCTATAGTGGAGGAAATCCAAAAAAAATCCTTTTCTTACTACATCTCCAGCACTGTGCTTGTTGC
>NW_007729526.1:134135-137927 GCF_000696425.1 Galeopterus variegatus | reverse complement strand
CCTTATAGTATAGCTTTCTGTTTCTTTGTTTTTTTCTCTTTTCTCTTTGCCTGTAAATTGGTGTGGTATAACTTGAACAAGAAGGCTTAAAATAAACTGTCATTTATGAGATGATAAAACAGGTAGCAATTACACAATCTGTATTCTTGTCTTACCTCTTATCAGTTTTGTTTAGCCAATTATTTAAGAATTATTAATTAAGTCCTAGGGCAGTCACTGTGCTAAGTGCTGGGCATGTGTTTAGAAGTATTTAAAACAGCATTCTTTAGGCTGTCTGGTTGGCCCAGTTGTTTAGAGTGTGGTGTTGATAACACCAAGGTCCAGGGTTCAGATCCCCATACTGCTAAGCTGCCAAAAAACAACAACAACAAAAAAAACCCCAGCATTCTCTGCCACAAATATTATTGCCTATATGAAACTATCATTTCTTCTACAAACAAATTTTTGAAAAATGTATTTCTTAATTAACAGAAATTAAGTTGGGCCTAAAAATATAAGTAAAAATATAAATTCAAGCAAAATTATATCTTCTCTGAAAGAAAACACGAAATAGGGGATTCATTTTCACATAGTCCAGAGTAAATTAAGGCTGAATGTCTTTCTAATATGGTTATGGTTCCACTAAAATAAATCTGCACTTTATATTTATAAGATTTAAAAAAATCTTTTATTTTAATTGTAAAAAGAAAAATCAGTAGTTCTTTATACTCACAAATCCAGTTGTGAGAAATAAGGGAAATGAATAAGCCACTCTTCCAGATAATGTATGCTGTAAAACATCCTCAAATAAAATACTGTTTCTGAAGTAGTACTTATTTGGGGTGTATAATGTTAACAAACACTTCACTGAATAAAGCTAAAATGTATGAATGGAGATACACATTGAAGTAAAACGAAAAGAGTAATTGCAACACAACTAGATAGAGTACTTGAAAAATTAATGTGGCAGAAAAGAACAAAACATTCATTTACGGAATCACGACTCTAGTATAACATAAGGGAGAAAAGTGGAAACACTGAATTTCAAATTCTTAAGGCTTCTTCATCTCAATTTTCCTTTTTGCATTTAGCCAAAGGATATGGCAGAAAAATGAAAGAAACGGAGGACTCGGAGGTGAAGGTGGCATTTGTCAACCTGATGAAATGGGCAAAGACCGACTGGAAGATACCATACTATCTACGGAGGTAAAATGACAATATTTATAGCACATTTCTTAAATTGCCTTTGGATTCTAATTTAAAATTTTCTTTAGATACATAAACGTATTTTCTGTCGACATAAGTGTATCAGGACTGGCAATTGAAGAATTAGTTTCTGAGTACACTGACAATTCAAATTTGTCTGTGTTCAGGCAACATCAGCATCACATGGGAGCTTGCTCAAAATGTGGAATTTTAGACCCTACCTTAGACCTATAATTATTTATTTTAACAAGATTCCCAGGTGATTTGTATGCAAATTACCATTTGAGAAGTGCTCCCTACTGAACATAGATGATATTTGGCAGATGAAGATGTTCTAAATGTTTTCTGAAGTTGCATTTGCAGTAGAACAGGGTTTGTAATGTATCTTCATACATTTATATAACAAGCATCTAAAAGGAATTTATCTGTATGTAATCTAGCAAGAAGTCATATAAAAATATGGGATGGTTTTGAAAGACTTAAAGGATTTTACTCTTACCAAAATATTTTGCATCAAATTACCTATTATAAAGACTATTCTTTCTAAAAACCAAGTAGATCTTGAAATAAAAGGCTAATAATGAAACCACTAAATAATCATTATTACCACCTCGAAAACAAACAAACAAACAAAAAACCCTCCACAAACATGGAAGACTAATAATCAAGGGAGAAGAAAATAACAAATGATACTGAAAACATCTAAGCAAAAAGCCATAAAATGCGAGGAATAAGACATACATCTCATAACAACCCATTGGACTTTGACGATATGCCTTCACCAGCTTAGTGAACGGTTGCTCTTAGTCCCACGGTTGCAGCTGTCGCTGTCGTTGTCTCCAAGTAGTTCATTACCATCTCTGCTTCAACAGTCACCACAGATTCCAAGTAAACAAACTAACTCTACACCTAAAAGAACTAGAAAAACAAGAACAATCCAATCCAAGAGTTAGTAGGTTGAAATAAATAATTAAGATTGGAGCAAACTAAATAACACAGAGACCCAAAAAACAATACACAAGATAAATGACACAAAAAGTTTTTTTTTTTTTTTTTGGAAAAGATAAACAAAATAAGCAGACCATTATCTGGGGTAACCAAAAGGAAAAAAAAAAAAAAAAATAGAGAAGACCCAAAAAACAAAAATAAGAAATGAAAAAGGAGATATTACAACTAATTCCACAGAAATACAAAAAGTCATTAGAGACTATTATAAACAACTATATGCCAACAAATTTGAAAATCTGGAGGAAATGGATAAATTTCTGGACACATAAAAACTATTGAGCCTGAACCAAGATGACAAAGAAAACCTTATAGACTGATAACAAGCAATGAGATTTTAGCAATAATAAACCACCTCCCAATGAAGAAAAGCCTAGGACCAGATGGCTTTACTGCTAAGTTCTACCAAACTTTTAGAGAAGAATTAATACCAATTCTCTTCACATTATTCCAGAAAATTGAAACTGAAGCCATTCTCCCAAACTCATTCTATGAGGCCAGCATCAACTTGATACCAAAACCAGACAAAGATACAAGAAGAAGAGAAAACTACAGACCAATATCTCTGATGAAAGTAGACACAAAAATACTCAATAAAATACTAGCAATCAAAATACAGCAACACATCAAGAAAATTATACAGTGTGATCAAGTGGGATTCACCCCAGAAATTCAAGGATGGTTCAACATATGCAAGTAAATAACTGTGATACATCATATCAAAAGAATCAAAGACAAAAACCATGTGATTATCTCAATAAATGTGGAAATAGCATTTGGCAAAATTCAACATCCCTTCATGATAAAGATTCTCAGCAAATTAGATAAAGAAGGAAAGTATCTCAATACAATAAAAGCCATTTATGACAATCCACTGCCAATATCATCCTGAATGGGTAAAAACTGAAAGCTTTTCCCTTAAGGACAGGAACAAGACAAGAATGCTGACTCTTGCCACTCCTATTTAACATGTACTGGAGGTACTAACCAGAGCAATCAGGCAAAGAAGGAAATAAAGGGCATCAAGAATGGAAAAGTTTAAGTCAAACTGTCCCTATTTGCAGATTACATGATCATATATAGAGAAAATCTAAAGACTCTATCAAAAAACTCTTAGAGCTGGTTAATAATTTCAGTAATGTCACAGGTTACAAAAGCAATGTCCCCAAATCAACTGTGTATATGCTCTCCAATAATAAGCTAACAAAAAGAGAAATCAAGACAGTAAGCCAATTTACAATAGTCACCCCCCAAAAAAACAAACAAACAAACAAACAAACAAAAACTTCAGAATCAATTTAACCAAGGAGGTGAAAGATCTCTACAATGAGAACTCCAAACCAATACTGAAAGAAATTGAAGAATACACAAGAAGATAGAAAAAACATTCCATGCTTTTGGACTGGAAGAATTAACATTGTGAAAATGTCCATACTAACCAAAGCAATCTGCAAATTCAATGCAATCCCCATCAAAATACCAATGACATTCTTCACAGAAATAGAAAGCAAAAATACTGACAATCATATGGAACAACAAAAAGCTCTCAAATAGTGAAAACAATCCTGAGGGGGGGGGGGGGTTGGAGTCATAACACTATCT
>NW_007729526.1:114502-133287 GCF_000696425.1 Galeopterus variegatus | reverse complement strand
CGGGGGGGGGGGGGGGGAGTTGGAGTCATAACACTATCTGACTTCTAATTATACCACAAAGCTATAGTAAACAAAACAGCATGATACTGGCATAAAAATAGACACTTGGACCAGAAGGACAGAATAAAGAACCCAGAAATCAACCCACAGACTTACAGCCAATTGGTATTTCACAAAGGGAACAGAAACAAACATTGGGGAAAAGTCTGCTTCTTCCATAAGTGGTGTTGGGAAAATTGGATATTCACCTGCAGAAGAATGAAACTAGACCTGCACCTCTCAACATATACAAAAATTAGCTCAAAATTGTTTACAGACCTAACTATAAGACCTGAAACTGTAAAAGTACCAAGGGAAAATATAGGTGAAACACTTCAGGAACCAGGACTGATCACAGACTTTATGAACAAGAGCCCAAACACACAAGAGAAAAAATAAACAAAAGGGACTATATCAAACTACAAAGCATCTGTGCAGCACACAATCAACAGAGTGAAACAACAACCTAAAGAGTGTGAGAAAATATTTGCAAACTATACATCTGACAAGGGATTAAGATTAATACCTATAATATACAAGGAACTCAAGCCATTACACAGTAAAAAAAATTTTAAAAATAAACAAACCTATTAAAAAAAGGGCAAAGGAGCTGAATAGACATTTTTCAAAGGAAAACATACAAATGGCCAACAGGCACTTAAAATAATGCTGAATATCACTAATCATAAGGGAAATGTAAATTAAAACCACANCAGGCACTTAAAATAATGCTGAATATCACTAATCATAAGGGAAATGTAAATTAAAACCACATTGAGATATCATCTCACCCCAGTTAGACTGACTGTATTCAAAAAAGACAGAGAATAGCAAATGCTTGTGAGGATGTAGAAAGAAGGGAACACTCCTACACCATTGGTGGGACTGTAAATTATTACAACTATGGAAAATAGTATGGAGGCTCCTCAAATAATTATACATATAACTGCCAAACTATTCAGCAACCCCACCTCTGGGTATACACCCAAAGGAATGGAAATCATTATGTTGGAGGGATACCTGGACTCCCATGTTCATTGCAGTTCCAGTTCCAATAGCCAAGATATAGAACCAACCTAAATGTCCAGTGGTGGATGAGTGGATAAGGAAAATGTGGTATATATACACCACGGAATACTACTCTTCTATAAAAAAGAATGAAATTCTGCCATTCACAGCAACATGGATGAACTCGGAGAAAATTATGTTGAGTGTAATAAGCTAGGCACAAGGAAAAAAAATGCCATGTCCTTACTCATAAGTGGGAGCTAAGAGAGGAAAAGGAAGGCAAGAAAGACCAGTGGTGTGTTGGACTTGCATAAGGGGAGAACATACCTAGGATTGCAGAGTGCAGTGGGGGCAGGGGAAGGGGGAGAGAGGTTGGGAATTAATTGTGTGGGGACATGAGGAATAANAATACTACTCTTCTATAAAAAAGAATGAAATTCTGCCATTCACAGCAACATGGATGAACTCGGAGAAAATTATGTTGAGTGTAATAAGCTAGGCACAAGGAAAAAAAATGCCATGTCCTTACTCATAAGTGGGAGCTAAGAGAGGAAAAGGAAGGCAAGAAAGACCAGTGGTGTGTTGGACTTGCATAAGGGGAGAACATACCTAGGATTGCAGAGTGCAGTGGGGGCAGGGGAAGGGGGAGAGAGGTTGGGAATTAATTGTGTGGGGACATGAGGAATAATTGCAATTTTTGGTAATGGTCATGCTGATAGTATTGATATGGCCATCACATCTTGGGAACAGTGGTGATGGTCATCTTTGAAACCCATGAATATGCACAACCTATCAAATAAAAAAAAAAAAAGAAAGATCAATACCAAAATATTTGACGATCATGGAATACATCCCTTTTTCTGTGAGGGAGTAAGTCATACTAAGATTCCACTTTTGATATAAAATTAATAGAATAAACATAAACACTGAAAATAAAACATAAAATGAAATACAGGGGATAATTTATAGTAGATATTTGGGGAGAAGATTACTACTATTATTTTATTTACACTTCTACACTTTAGATATTCTCTTCAATAAGTAACATACATACAGTTTTTCTTAAGCAAAAATTATTTTAAAAATAATAAGCAATAGCTTCATTGATTTTTGGCAAAAATTTAGCATCTTCAAGAAAATTAAATTAACACTGAAACCTCAGTCAATTAATGGAATACAAAAAAAGAAGTATATGATAATTTTTATGATCTGTTATCTTTCCTTCTATTATTATAAAATAATTAACTTCTACTTGAACTATTTCATCTTCCTATGGAAATAAAAGTATTAATAAAGGTAATAACTCTTATTTTTCTTTCTTTTTTTTTTTTTGGTTTATTTTCTTATTATATTGGCCATTTGTGGTGGAAATTTGGGTCCACTGACATTTAACTGATAATTGGCATTATTATGTAAAATAATCAATCATATTATAGAACACTTATTTTTACGAGAGTATACTTGATTAATTACAAAGACATCTATTTGTTCTCTATGGTATGATAGACCATATTGGATTTGTAAAGATTAGTAGAACACTTCAACTTATTTGAAATTATATTAAAATGCTCTCCCATTTTTGAGTGGTTTAAAACCTTTCATATCAACAGTTGAGGACTATTTCTTTTCAATGTCGACATTGTTTTTAACGTGTGTCAAAAATCTATCTTTTTTTTTTTTACCTGAAAATTAATGTAATACTTCACAAAATATCTGTTATTATACCATTTGTGCTTTTAAAATCCTTTTGTAGAATCTGGGAATGATAATTCAATACACTAACTATAACTAAGTTTAGCTATCATAAGTGACAATTACATACACTTGTGAATCATAGTATTCCTAATACACACATATTTATTTATGAATTTTGTTTACTAAATGTAACTGATAATAATGTAGTGTGTTTATTTTAAGCTCACACAGTTTTTATTCATTTACTATCCTAACAATTATTTTTCATTAATTATATTTAAATTTAGAAAATGTACTTTTAAAACACTCATGTGACTAAATTATATTATAAGATAAAAATGGAAAATAGACCACAACAAGGAATTTTGAATAATTTGTTCTAAGCAGCATTATTTTTGTTACTATGGGAAAATGTTACTTTACAAAAGTGAAAACACAGCAATATTAAAATACATCATAATGCTCATTTTCAAATGGCCTTCATAAGTTCACAAAGTGATGGATTTCATGTTGAACTAATTACCTCTAAGTAAGTAGGAGGCAGAAGTTTCACTGAAATTTATATTTAGTATAATCCGATATAGTTATTTCTCAATGACATATGTATTTACCAATACATACAATATTTAATCTACAAAAAAGTGTTAGCAATATTTGTACTGACCAATTGCAGCAGAATGCCATAATAACACTAAGAGGGTATTTCTTTCTTCACCTATATAGAAATTGTCAATCAAAGAATTCAAATAATGTTTTATAAGTTATATTCTATCATTTAATAATTAAAATTATATTTATGAGAGCATTAATGTCTACTATTGCAATATTTTAGTTTACACCACTGATTATTTTCTATATAATAACATCTTCTATTGTTATTTAAAAAAGGTAATTTTACCATTCTTAATTTTTGTCCCTATTTTGATTTCATTCATTGCAGGA
The DNA here is from genome assembly GCF_000696425.1 of Galeopterus variegatus. Lineage (NCBI taxonomy): Eukaryota > Metazoa > Chordata > Mammalia > Dermoptera > Cynocephalidae > Galeopterus > Galeopterus variegatus. Next base: position 129,603 of record NW_007729526.1, on the reverse strand, counting down.
AAGAATTTTCTCAGTGAATGACTAGTGTTAAAACGGTAAAAATGAACATTATTACAAGCAGATGTTTATTTTATAACATAAATATTTAATTAGTGAATTTCATGGAGTTCTTTAATGAAAAGTGTTAACTTTATTGAGGAAAATTTAATTGCAGAATGGTTATTACTCTGAATAAGTTTGCATGCATTTCTATCTACCTGTCTTTTATTTTTATTGCATCATTAGTTTTAATTGCTTTAATTACATAAAGTTAAATCCATTTGCATATTATCATTGTGTATAGGTATGTATTTTAGCAAGCAAGTACTTTGAATCACAGACATCTATAATATACAGTCTGTGGATGATTCTGAAATAGATTTACATATTTATTTATGGAGCCAAATTGGGATCACTGGGATAGTTTCCTGAAATAGAATAACTAATTTCTGTGAGGATATTAAGAAGACAGCTGTCATGTAATGCTTCCCAAGTAGTTTTCAAAGTACATAAACAATATCCTGTAATGAACACTCAGATTAGCATATCATATGAAAGAGTTGAAATTTTCATTCTGGATAACTTTTTAAAGAAAAAGCGTTTTGAAAAATTAAAGAAACAAAATTTTTTTTGTTCCATACTACTGTGCTTTTTCAACCTAAAGATTGAGGGTGTTTTGCCAGAACAAGCACCTTTTTAAGTGCTGTTGACTGCAACATAATGTTTTCAATGAATTTAGAATAAATATGAGACCTCATTATGATACGAAAAGAATAAGAAAAGAGTGGGACTAATTTTTGAGTGAAAGTGACTTTCTAGGCAAAATTTTAAAAAATAAATAAATAAAATGTATCTAAATCTTGGGTTTTAGGTTAGCAGTCTATATGTTTGCTTTATTCACTTTTTTAAAAAATGACAGTAAAATTCCAGAAATAACTAGCAACACACACACACACACACACACACACACACGCTTCAAAATAAGCAGTTAGAAGATCTTCAGGATTGGTGGCCATTGAGAAGTGTGTTGGGCAGTTACGGTCACTGTTGAGTTACCCAGAGAAACACATAGTTATTAAGGCAGCTAAGTAGCAAGACTGGAAGCAGGAGGTTGTCTACAGCTATGCAGTTTGTATGTACTATGAGTACATATATAATCTCAGCAGAGGGAAAAAGTGAGGGTTGAATTTCAGTTCTCCCTCCTCTTAGCATGGCACCTAAACTGAAATAACTTTAATGCAAAAGGAGTGATAATTTATAATTTATTCACTCAAAAGGGACTCTAGAAACCATGCACATGTGTGGAAATTGAACAATGTGCTCTTAAACAACAAAGGGGTCAAAGAAGAAGTCAAAAATAAAGTTAAAAATTTCCTGGAGACAAATTGAAAATGAAAACACAACACCCCAGAACCTATGGGATACAGCAAAAGCAGTTCTAAGAGGGAAATTTATAGCAATAGTGCCTATATCCTAAAAGAAGAAAGCCTCCAAATAAACAAACTAATGTTTCACCTAAAGGAGCTGGAAAAACAAGAACAAACCAAACCCAAAATTAGTAAAAGAAGATAAATAACGAAGATCAGAGCAGAAAGAAATGTATTAAAGATTTAAAAAATGCAAAAGATTGATGAAACAAAGAGTTGTTTAAAAAAAAATCTATAAATCTTAGCTAATCTAATAAAGAAAAAAGAGAGAAGACTCAAACAAAATCAGAAATGAAAAAGTTGGCATTACAATTGCTACAAATACAAAGGATCATAAGAGACTACTACAAACAACTATATGCAAGCAAACTGGAAAACTGAGAAGAAATGGATAAATTCCTGACACATAAATCTTACTAAAGTTAAATCATGAAGAACTAGAAAAGCTAAGCAGACCAATAAATGAATAATGAGATGGAAGCAGCAATAATAAAGTCTTCCAACAAAGTAAACCCCAAAACCACATGGCTTTACTACTAAATTCTACCAAATATTTAAAGCACTAATAACATTCTCCTCAAATTCTCCCAAAAATTTGAAGAGAAGGAAATACTTCCAAACTCATTCTATAAGGCCAGCATTACCCTCATGCCAAAACCAGAAAAAGACAAAACAATAAAACTACAGACCAATGTCCCTAATGAACACACATGCAAAGATCTTCAACAAAATGCCAGCAAACAGAATCCAGCAACACATTAAAAAGATCTGACACCATGATCAAGTGGGATTTATCCCAGGAATGCAAGGATGGTTCAACATGCAAATCTATAACTGTGAGACATCACATCAACAGAATGAAGAAAATAAAGTGATATGATCATTTCAATACATGCAGATAAAACATTTGATAAAAAACACTCAGCAAATTAGGAATAAAAGGAATGTACCTCAACACTATAAAGGCCATATATAACAAACCCACAGCTTATATACTGAATAGATAAAGATTGGAGGCTCTTCCTCTAAGATCTGGAGCAAGACAAGAAAGCCCACTTTCTCCATTCTTACTGAACATAGTATTGGAAGTTCTAGACAGCATGATAAGGCACAATAAATAAATAAATGGCATCTAAATTGAAAAGGAGGAAGTCAAACCATCCTTACTGGCAGAAGACATGATCACATACATAGAAAATCCTAAAGATTCCACCAAAAAATTAATAGAACTTATAAATGAGTACAGTAAAGTATCAGAATACAAGATCAAGACACAAAAATTAATAGTCTTCCTGTATGCCAATAATCAAATAGGTGAAGAAGAAGAAATCAAAAACTAATTTAATTTACAATAGCTATCGAAAGAAAGAAAGAAAGAAAGAAAGAAAGAAAGAAAGAAAGAAAGAAAGAAAGAAAGAAAGAAAGAAAGAAAGAAAGAAAGAAAGAAAGAAAGAAAATACCTAGGAGTAACTTTAACTAAGGAGGTGAGAGACCTTTACAACAGAAACTGTAAAATGTGGGTGAAACACACTGAAGAGGACAAAAATAAATGGAAAGATATCCCATGTCCTTGGCTTGGAAGAATTAACATCAACAAAATGTCCATTTTATCCAAAGTAATCTACATATTCAATATAATCCTTCTCAAAATACCAATGACATTCTTCACAGAAATAGAAAAAACTTTAAATTTGTACGAATCCAGAAAAGACCCAGTTTAGCTAAAGCAATTTTGAACATAAAGAATAAAGTGGGAGATATCACATTTCCTGTCTTCAAAATAAGCTATAAAGCTACAGTAACCAAAACAGAGCCCCAAAATAAACCCATACACTTAACAGCCAACTGGTTTTTGACAAAAGTTCCAAAAATATACAATGAGGAAAGCGCAGTTTCTTCAACAAATGGTGATGGAAAAAGTGGATATTCACACATAGAAGATTGAAACTAGACCCCTATATCTCACCATACACAAAAATCAAATCAAAGTGGATTAAAGACCTGAATTGAAGACCTGAAACTATGAAACTACTGTAAGAAGTACAGGAGAAATGCTATACAAAATAGGAGTAGGTAGTGTTTTTTTGTGCGAGACTACAAAGGCACAGGAAACTAAAACAAAAGTACGTGAATGGGACTACATTAAACCAAACGTTTCTGCACAGCAAGGGACACCATCGACAAAGTGAAAAGACCACCTACAGATTGGGAGAAAGTGTTTGCCAACTGCAAATATAGCAAGGGGCTAATAAACAGAATATATAAGGAACTTAAAAGTAACAGCATAAACAAAAACAAACAACCCAATTAAAAAATGGTCAAAGGACCTGAACAGACATTTCTTAAAAGACATACAAATGGCCATTTATGTACAAATGGCACATAAAAATTCTCTGCATCATTAATTATCAAAGAAATGCAAATTAAAACCACAATGAGATATCATCACACTCCAGTTGGAATGGCTATCATCGAAAAGACAAAAAATAACAAATACTGCTGAGAATGAAGAGAAAAACTAACACTTTTGCATTGCTGGTGGGAGTGTATATTGGTACAGCCACTGTGGAAAACAATGTGGAGTTTTCTCAGAGAACTAAAAATATATCTAGCCTATGACCCAGCTATCTCACTACCAGGTATATACCTCAAAGAAATGAAATCAGTGTATCAAAAAGACACCTGTACTCCCATGTTCATTGCAGCAATATTCCCAATAGCGAGGAGATGAAATCAACCTAAATGTCCATCAAGGGTTAAACGGATTAAACAAACAAAAAAACTGAGGTATATATGCACAATGGAATACTACTCACAAAAAAAAAAAAAAGGCTCTCATAGAAGTCGAGAGTTGGGATCATGGTTACCAGAGGTAGTTGTTGAGGGTGGGGGTTGGGGAGGAGGAAAAATGGTGGACAACTGGGTACAAAAGTAAGCTATCCACCTTAATTGAATAATTGTGCAGTATATGCATATATTGAAACAACACACTGTACCCTATAAATATGTACAAGTAAATGTTTAACAATAAAATAAAGTCAATATAACATGACTATACACACACCCACAAAGGACTGGTACAGCACTGTATATACTTGAGGTCGAATGTCAACATTATTTTTAAATACTTGATACTTTTGAAAACATTCAAGTGAATTAGAAATTATTTATATTGTCAAAGAAATGTTAACATTACATTTGTCAGTGAAAAAAAAGTAAGAGCAGTTAAAGAATATTACTACCTTTGAAGTAAAATTTAAAAGGATGAATTTTCACAATTTCGACTAATAGCATAAAAGGAGTTTCCATCAATCAGAGAAAAAAATATGTAAGTTATTTGCTGCAATTTTTTTCTAACTACTTATATAGTTTCTTGTTGATAGTGACCAATAAGAACTTGAAGAGACCACAAATAAAGAGTCTTGGGATTATATGCATCTGTTTCAAAAATAAATAAATCTGGTGAGGGAAAAAAAAAAAGAATACTCATAAAAGAGACAGAGAGAGAGACACATAATGAATATGTATGCAAATTTGCTACTGGGACCCAGAACCGAACAACCATCTTAATCCCTGAATGAGCTAAATCACTGCCTAGAAGTAAACTATGTATTCTAGTAAACTCTCCAACATAAAATAAGGGAGAATTAAGCATACACTAAGAGGAACTAAAAAGAGTTTGTGTCTTTGTGTGAGTTGCCATATTTTGCATGTGTGGACCTCTCTGACTACAATAGTTAAAAAAAAATCAGTCCAATCAAATCAAAACATTAAATTATAAAAATAACTAGAAAAATATCTTACATTTGAGAATAGTAACTCTGAATACTGGAAAAGTTTATAAAAACATCTTTTTTTTTTTTTGAGAACAGCTGCACTGCGCTCAGCCAGTGAGTGCTGTGAACACACTGGTCATCCCTATATAGGATCCGAACCCGCGGCGGGAGCGCTGCTGCGCTCCCAGCTCTGCACTCTCCCGAGTACGCCACGGGCTCGGCCCTACAAAAACATCTTTAATAAGACTTTTAAAATCTAACTATATAACTGCAAAAGGTAATAGGAAAAAAAAAATGTTGAGAGGAAAATAGGTATAATTAAGTTAGGTATATTGTGGAAACATGGTACAAAATCTAGATGTAAACAATCACAGAGGGCTGCAAAAAGAAAACAAGAGATGGAACATCGAGAGAAAACTTGATAAATAAGGAACTCAAAGAACTGAGATGACATACATGCAAATTCTAAAAAAGAGAATGGGCAAATATAACAACTACTAAAAATATAATTTCTAGGAGCCAACTAAAAGAGAACTTAAGACAACATGGATCTGCCATCCAAATACTCATCAAAATGTGTAAGTACAAGCCACATACATGTGCCACTTATATGTCATTAAAATTGAAAATCAGGGGTTATACATATATATCTGTCTCTGGTCCCTCTGTTCTTAAAGACATGGCTAAAACTTGATGCAAGTCCCTAGCAAGGTACAGAAAGGAGACATGCTTAGAAAGGCACTTTTTTTTTTTTGTCTTTTTCTGTGTCCGGCAACGGATCACAACCCTCAGTGTCGCCCCCGTACCGGACCGGGACCGGCAACGGGATTGCAACCCTCGGTGTTGCCCCCACGCCTCGCTCAGCCAGTGAGCGGGAACCGGTCTGTATGTGGGATCCGAACCCTCGGCGGAAGCGCCGCCACGCTTCCCAAACGGCACACTAGCGCAGTGCGCCACCAGGCCGGCCCCTAGAAAGGCACTTTTTAGATAGCTTTTTGTAAGTTAGATTTGGTTTTGTTAACCAGATGAAATAGTATTTTCTTTACTATTCTTGGTTTAAGTTCCTAACTAAAAGCACTTTTGGGTAAGCTACATAGTCTCTCTCTCCTGGTTTTGTTTTTTAATCTTGGTCAAGGCTGTAAAAGTATAAAAGCTAGGTATTGAAAACATTATACAGAAAGAAGTGAAAAAAACTATGATAAAAAGTGTACAATAGTTTTACAACCTTTAAAAAACAATACATTGCTTATTTTAAAATAACACTAATAAAAAAAATTTTAAGGCTAAAGTTTTGGTCCAGGTACTAAACTTTTTACATCATCCAGTTTAAGAAGAAGAAGAAGAAAAAAAGGATTTCCATATCTCTTACATGAATAAAATTAAAATATTTAAAGGAATAATGCATGTTTAATGAATTAATACAAATATTAGGTGGAACAATATTGTTTGTATTTTCACAACTACAGTCAAATTCTCACATCAGGCAAAACATGGTTCACTTTGAGAGAAGTTCTAAGAACTTAAATTTCAAGAAAAATAAAAAACATAAAATCACTGAGAACATTAGGAAATATCCTGCCATTAAAAAACATAAACTATCATTCAAAAAAGTTCCTGCCAAAAACGAATCACAAAAAAACAAGTTATACTTTTCCAATATATTCCACATTTTTGGAGAAAAAAGAATAAGTTACTCCAATGCTTTTTTGATATTTTAATAATTTTTGCTGCTCTGTAAAAACCTATCAATGAATGTGGAGATAGATATAGATATAGATGAAGATATAAACATAAAAGCAGATAGTAAGCATTTACCATTTGGATATTAGAGTAATAAGCAACAACCATTACGCTGAGTTCATGATATTATTAGAAGTATTTATTTAGTTAAGTTAAACTTAATTTAGCTTAGTTTAGCTTAGTTTAAATATACAAATGTTTTAAAAAAAACTAGAAAGTATAATTCAAGTAAATTTTTATAACCTGCTAAAACAAAAGTATAGAACAAAAGAATGAGCATGCTAACACTGCTAAATATTCTACATATTTTAATAAACTGCTCATATAAGGAAAAATAAATGATATAAATATTTCTTTATGTAATGATATAATAAAATGGTCAAGGAATACATTAAGTGAAAACTACACATCCATAGAGAGAATAAATGTATGTTACTACCATATGCTCATCAAAATCATCATGTTAGTCAGTGACTCTATGATAAACGTATTGTAAATCAAATATCAAAGATCAATTTAACAAAACAGCTATTCATTTTGATGAGTTTTCACAAGCTGTATTCTTGATCCAAAGGATCACTTTTTTTATTTCAAGATGGAGTGATCTTTGCAGGAGATGGGGATGCACTAGACGGTGAGTCAGTTCCTTCATCAAAAGTTCTTGGTGATGATGCCAGACAGGGACCTTTCTTTCTTCCAAGGAATCCTCCATTTTCAAATCCTTCTTTCTTCCTTAACTCCACTTTACTTTCATTTTCATCTTCTGATGACCTTTTCTTGTGTTATGAGAAAACTTCCATTATTTTATGTGATTCCAATCCACTATCCAAGTCTGTCAAACTTTTTATTTCCTCCCAGGAGACTTTCTCTCAGATATATTACATTCCCCTATTGCCCCCCTCATTTCAGCTTGTACTGGACCCCAGTTACCATTTTCAGGAATAGCTTTTTCAACATTTCTGTTCAAATTAATAGTCTGGAAGTCCCTATAACTGTGAAAGTTTTCAATTCTTCTTGCCCTTGCTAACAAAGGACTCTCTCTGTACAGTCTCATTGAACCAACAGTAGCTGCTTCACGGATAGTTTCATGGTGCTGAAGCTGAAGGCTAGACTTTGATTTTCACAGGTGACTATGCTGAACCACAGAAGTTACCTGACTAACGTTGGTAGTAGCACAGTGAGTTGGGCTCAGATAATACGGGTACAGCAGTTTGAGCAAATCTTCTTTACTTGGACCACCTACCTCCTTTTCTTCACTTTTGTTAACCATACTCATAGAGTGGGCAGATCCCACACTTGAATGCTGTCGTTTATATGGCCTGTGAACAAGCAGTGCCTTGGCTCTGGGCCCATCCCACTGGATCCCTCACATTCTCTCACTTTAAGTGAAGTGAGGATATGGTAGTACAGTCAACAGCTTAGATCTCACATATCCTTTTCCCAGTGGATGAGAGTCTTATAAATAGTTTGTAGGTGATGAGAACTGTTGGGCCTTAAAAACTAACGCCACCTTAAGTGACATTAAAGGGGTGCCACTATGGGCCCACAAAGGCATACTAACGTGGCAGCCTAAGACAGCGCCGGGAGGAAGTAGGGTGGGAGTGTCTGCGGGAACCTTGCCTTAGCCCTTATTGGCCAAATACGCGCTTCCCCACTCGTGAACCCTGTGTGATTGCAATAGCTAGGCATTGAGACAGGATGCAGCCTCTCGTAACCTTTAAGCTGATTGGAGGATGTAAAAACCTCCCTTCCCCATTTGCCTTCAAAAGCAAGTGCTTGTGTGATAATAAACGGAACTGCTCGACAGAACCCCCACTGCGCTGTGTCTGAGTGTCCTTTAACGGGCTGGTTGGGGCCGGTGGCTGTGCTCACCTCTCGTCAAGGCTCTCTTCCCCCATCTCCTTCCAATGGGGACTGGAGTGAAAGAGGAATCCGGGTAATTCTCTCGCCCACCAAGGGAGATACTGAAGGTGAGGCTAGGGCTGTTCGGGTCAGCTGGCGGCAGACCTGACAGAGAACAACTTTCTGAATAATCACCTGTTGATCATCTTGTTCTCCAAAAGGCCCTGTGTCATTTCCAGGGTAATAGCTACCATGACTTTCTGTCTCCTCCAGAGACAGTATCTTGAATGATGCGAAAGGAGTAGAACCTGGCTGAATAGAGATCATTCCTCTGAATTGTGTTACTGCCCATGTTTTGGCATGATTATTACCTGCACAGACTGATACAAGATGCTTCTCTGATAGCATGAGTTTTGTAACAGGACTTCCATGAACCATGAAAGTCTGAAAAAGCTGAGGACTTGACCCAGCTGTCTCTGGGTGCTCACAATCACTCATGCTGCTCCAGAGCTCATACCATACACGATTTCAATCCATTTACCATTGACACTTGTTTTGGGTGTGAGATAAACACTCAGAGCAGTGATAGAATCGTTTAAAGGATCATGAAGTTCAGTGACAAGATCATTATCTTTTATTTGCAAAGGGAACTTCTGCATATCTATGTAATATATTGATTTGTTGTTACAACCCAGTAGAAGGAATGACTCATCGGTGTCACAACTAGTTGTAGGAACAACATATTAAACCTGACAATGCTGAGTGACAGCATTCCACACTCTCCCTTTCCCTGTATGACTTGTGGCCACCAACTGGTTACCAATAAAGAAGAGAGCATCTACAGGAATGCCAAAGCTGAACACTCCAATTTCACTGCCACTTCCCCCATCTTGAACACTGATGCTCCTCTCTGAGGCAACAGCAACCATTTTATCCTTGTGTCCATGTGGACCTCTGACCACTTTCACATTTAAATCTGCTTGTTCAATAGTCCAGTCCAAATATGGGCTTGTAAATACTTCGTGCCATCCTGAAGTTTGATGTGGAATATACTATAAAGCATATGTACTTCACAGGGCCTGGTTTTCCAAAGCATTGCAGTTTTAAATATTGACCTTGCGGAGGACTGGAAATTTCCCTCAGTCTATAAGTCTCTGTTGCAAGATAAGGATTGTGGAATAGCAGGTTGCTGGCTCAAAGACAGACTAGTTACTGATTGTTATGTAAAGATACTGAGAATTGCTATAGCAAAGAATGTTTGCTAAGATCAAACTGTTGTTGATAGGACCACTTAATTGCCTTACTAGAATGTCATCTAGCTTGTTTCACTGAAAGTTACCAGCCTATATTGTTAAACTATAACCCCACCTTTGTTCTCTTCCTGTAACTTCCTGGTCTGGAAAATAATGCAGGTAGAGAACCCCAATTCAGTGTTAATTTCCCAAGGAAGGAATGCCTCTCTCTTGAGGGTTCCAGGAGATTAACCACTTCAGGACCTCTCACTGCTCAGAAGAGATGGGCTTTGAGTAATCCTTTGCATCTCTGTCACCCAGGGAAAGTGGGGTGACAAATCTGTGGGGGGTGAAGCAACGCAAAGCAACAAAGTTTCTTTGATTCTGTAACACAGCAAAATGAGCACATGCGGTTACAATCCAGTTACGATGGCCAGCTACTATTAGCACCTTCCGTGGATCTACAGGAAATCCTAGCCTACAGTCCCTTCTCCAGTTCCAGAGATAACAGGCTGCATATCATTTCCCCATGCTTCACATTCTGTAGAATTTAGTCCATTCCTAGAATCAGCAGAGGATCTAATGGTGTTGTTTATTTTAAGACTAGGAATACCTGGTAGAGGCAAGTAACCATGAAAAAGGACACTGCCACAAGATGAATGCTCCAATTCTGCACATAAGAGAAGGCTTCTTATTAATAGAGCTATTTCATAAAATTCTGTTTTATGCCTGAGAACATTAATACTTACTCCCCTTAAGTCTAGTTCTTCTGTCTGAAGAAAATTTAAAATGGGTATTAATGCTGCTGGATCTCTAGCGATAAATATAGCACCAGTTTCATCTCAAAGTATTGAAATTCTTCCATTCAGCAAACTGGAAAAAAAAGAAAATAATCTTGAATCCACATAAGAGTTTGTCTAGAGGTACTCAATCTGATTCTCCCCCCATGTTCAGCTGCACTATCCCAGCCACCACCCCAGTGAAGTTGCTGCAGTGTCCTGCTGCCAACTCCAGTGGTTCTGGACGCCCACAGCAGAGCCAACAGAGGCAGCCGTCTGCAGCTGCCCATTTTTTTTTTATCACTTTTAAATGACTGATTTGTCATCATGCACCTATTGCCTCAAAATCTAATATATGACAGTACTTCAAAAAGTTCTTGGAAAGATTCATCTTATCTTTTAATTACATTTTTCCACAGATTCTTTGAAGCCTCCTCTCATTAGTGCTTTAAAGAAGTTCAATATCTTTTAATGAAATGCAGTGTATAAAAATTAAAAAATAAAATAAAAATCCTATCCACTAAGGTCCTAGAAGTTCTAGGAATCTCTTTTTGGCTGCTGAAAGTTTCAATTCCCAGGATCACCAAGCAGAGCAGATGCCAGATGTTCCCAGGACAATAAAACAGAATACTCTATGTGGTTAGAAATAATAATAATAAAAAAATGTAATATTTAGTGAGGAAAAGTTGTTTTTCCTTTCTTTTTATACAAGAAAGGTAACCAAAATAGTCATAGAAACAGGGGCTGACTTTCCTTTGTGTGACTATTTTGCCTATAGTTAATAATACTTTATTGTGCACTTAAAATTTTAAGAGCGTAGATCTCATGTTGTATTTTTATCACAATAAAAAATTTGCAGATATTGTAGATATATAAAAATTGTATCTTACTGCATTTTAAAGGTCTCTTCACACCAAGCATAATGCCCTTTCTTCAAGGGTATAAAACATTTAATACCTTTTTAATTTATATATTACATATATATATATATATATATATATATATATATATGTTTAATATGAAAATATACTGTTTTACAGACTAGCTAGGTCTCAAATATTATATTGGTAAGAGAATATTCTTAAAATATTATATATGACATCTTTCATTTAGATTGTTATGATTTTGCTAAACAGGATAACTTTATAAAGTTTATCTGTGCCTATAGTTATTCATTTACATGCATCCATATGAAAATAGTTAAAGAGCAGTAACTAATTTGTGCACGTTTTTAAGATTTAAGTTGAAACAGTGAAAATATATGACTTAATACTCCTTTTCAAATATAAAATGATTTTTGATAGAAGACTGGAAAAAAGTTATGCACATAAATTTGTATTATAATAAGAAAGGAAAGGCAAGTCATAGAATATTATCTTTTAAAGGCAGTTCAATGAAATAAGGAAAGGGAGCTGTTAGAAACAGAAAAGCAGAACAAAATGGTTCAAGTTCAATAGTTAGCCTTATCTTCAACACAAAAACCACAAGAATCATAGTGCACATTAGAAATTTAGTGGTTCTGATAAGCCCTGCAGTAAAGAGACTGTTTAACTTTGTCTATTGCAGATATTCTTTTAATTGGCTTGCTTAATTACTGATGTCCTTAATAATTTTGTTTTATAAAGTGAGGTATCAAACTGTAACATTTAAAAAAATATTTTTAAACATATTTATTGAGATATAACTACCATGCCATGCAACTGCTCATTTAAAGTATATAATCCAATATTTTTCTAGTATATGCACAGCTATAAAGCCATCACTGTGATTTTTGAACATTTTCATCACTCCCAAAGAACCATGTATCACATGAACAGTCATTCCCCTTTCCTCCCAGATCTTCATAACCACTAGTCTAACTCCATTTTCTATGGATTTACCTACTTAAGATCACATAATTAGAATAATATTTACCTATGAGTGGAATTATTTTATATAAATGGAATAATATGATATGTGGTCATTTACATGTGGCTTATTTCATTTAGCATGAAGTTTTCAAGGTTCACCCATGATTGCAGTATGCATCAGTTATTCATTTCTTTTTGTGGTTGAATACTTTCCATTTTATGAGTATAAAAGATTTTATTTATCCATTCATTAGTTGAAGTCATTTAGATTATTTCCAATAATACTGCTATGAATATTCATGTACAATCTTATAATATATTTTCATTTCTCTCTTAGTTGCATACCTAGAAGTGGAAGTGCTATATCACATGGCAACTCCATGTTCAGCTTTTTAAAGAACTGCCGGACCATTTTCCAAAGGGCTGCACCATTTTATACTCATATGTGGAGTTATAAACAAAAGTTGCAAATAATACTAGCTTTTAGAGCATTAATTGTTTTTTTTCTAATGTATTAGTCTCTTAAATCATGTTTTTTTTTAAAGTATATTTATAGGTTCTTGCTGCAATAATTGACCATGTATTTACCATGTATTTACCTTTATTGAGATTTACATTTCTTCATATGGCTTTGAGTTACTGTCCAGTGTTTTTATTTATTTATTTAATTAATTTATTTATTTTTTATTATTTATTTTTTATTTTTTATTTTTATTTTTTTTTCACCCTGCAGAGCTCTCTTGAGCATATCTTACAAGTCAGGTCTAGTGGTAACAAACTCCCTCAGCTTCTGCTTTTCTAGGAATATCTTAACTTCCTCCTTACTTTTGCAGCATAGTTTTGCTTGATATAAAATTCATGGTTGACTGGGGTTTTTTTGTTTGTTTTTGTGTTTGTTTTACTTTTAGCATTTTAAATATACTGGTCCATTGTCTTCTGGTCTCCAAATTTTCTGATGATAAACCTGTTAACAATCTTGTTGAGGATCCCTTGTATATGAGAAGTTGTTTATGTCTTGCTACCTTCAAGATTCTCTCTTTGTCTTTGTCTTTCAAAAGATTGCTTATAGTGTGTTAGAGTGTGGCTTTCTTTGAGTTCATCTTACTTGGAGTTTGTTGAGTTATTCAATGTTTATATTTATGTCTTTCATTACATTTCTTCATATGGCTTTGAGTTACTGTCCAGTGTTTTTATTTATTTATTTAATTAATTAATTTATTTTTTATTATTTTTTTTATTTTTTATTTTTATTTTTTTTCACCCTGCAGAGCTCTCTTGAGCATATCTTACAAGTCAGGTCTAGTGGTAACAAACTCCCTCAGCTTCTGCTTTTCTAGGAATATCTTAACTTCCTCCTTACTTTTGCAGCATAGTTTTGCTGGATATAAAATTCATGGTTGACTGGGGTTTTTTTGTTTGTTTTTGTGTTTGTTTTATTTTTAGCATTTTAAATATACTGGTCCATTGTCTTCTGGTCTCCAAATTTTCTGATGATAAACCTGTTAACAATCTTATTGAGGATCCCTTGTATATGAGAAGTTGTTTATGTCTTGCTACCTTCAAGATTCTCTCTTTGTCTTTGTCTTTCAAAAGATTGCTTATAGTGTGTTATAGTGTGGCTTTCTTTGAGTTCATCTTACTTGGAGTTTGTTGAGTTATTCAATGTTTATATTTATGTCTTTCATCATATGGGAAGTTTTTTTTTTTTTTTTTTTTTTCCANTTGAGGATCCCTTGTATATGAGAAGTTGTTTATGTCTTGCTACCTTCAAGATTCTCTCTTTGTCTTTGTCTTTCAAAAGATTGCTTATAGTGTGTTATAGTGTGGCTTTCTTTGAGTTCATCTTACTTGGAGTTTGTTGAGTTATTCAATGTTTATATTTATGTCTTTCATCATATGGGAAGTTTTTAGCCATTATCTCTTCCAGTATTCTCTATGCCCCTTTCTCTTTCTCTTTTTGTTCTGTGTCTTCCTCAATGCATGTGTTGGCCCATTTGATGGTGTCTGTCGTATCTTTTAGGCTCTGTTCACTTAAGTCTTTTTCTTTTTTTTCTGTTTGTCATACTCAATAATTATCATTGTTTTGTCTTTAAGATCACTTATTCTTCTTTCTGCCTACTCAGATCTGCCTTTGAATCCTTCTCATGAAGCTTCATTTTAGTTTTATTTTATTTTTTTCATCTCCAGGATTTCTTTTTGTTTTGTTTTTAGGTTTTCCATCTCTCCAGGGTGTTTGGTGCAAACAGTAACCCATGATTGTTTAACACTGAAGCAACCTGTTGCTGTCATAGCAACTGGAATAAACATGAGCCTTGCCAACAACTTAAAAAGAATACCTTGGAAATTAGATATGCATAGGAGACTTTAAAAACTCTGATTAATTCATGGGGATCTAGAAAATTACAGACATGCTTGGCATGTATGTGTGTTCAGGAAAGATCTGAGAGAATCCCAGTGTCTCAAATCTGCTGACCTC
>NW_007729526.1:112846-114046 GCF_000696425.1 Galeopterus variegatus | reverse complement strand
AAAAAAATCATGAGATGCACAAAGAACAAGAAAGAATAACTCATATTCAGAAAAGAAACAAGGCAATTAGAAACAGTTCCTAAGAGAGACCTGATGTTGAATGAAATCAACAACCATTTAGCTATTCTGGATATGTTCACAAAACTAAAAAGAAAAAAAAAAACTAAACTTAAAATTGAAATTGAGATTTCAACACTCTTTTCTTAGTCATATATAGAAAGAGTAGATAGAAAGTCACTCAGAGTTCTGAAGATATGGACAATATTATCAATTAGCTTAAGCTAACTGATAATTATAGAACACTCCACCCAACAGCTGTAGAATATAGATCATTTTTAATTCTCATAATTTTTTTTTTCTAATTATGGAACATCTTACTTTGACTGAAATAATCAGTGATACAACCTCAGCCCTGTAACGCATTTCAGTTAGCCTCAGCACACTTGGAGAATACATTCTACTAAATATTAATTTCCACATAAATATTTTCCTTACTCTTCAAGGTAGTTTATTATTATTTTTGTATTCACTCTGTTAGGACACCTATATTTTCTATATCACATTGATTTATATTAATTTATTTTGCTGTGCATTAGATTAGGCCCTCTTTAAAATGAGATTTTGTTTTGTTGATCTTTGCATGCCCTAAAACATGACATCATGGTTTATAAAATATGATCTCAGTATACCCTTTTTTTTTTTTTTTTAAAGATGACTGGTAAGGGGATCTTAACTTTTAACTTGGTGTTGTCAGTACCACACTCTCCCAAGTGAGCTGACCGGCTATCCCTGTATAGGGATCCGAACCCGTGGCCTTGATGGTATCAGCACTACACTCTCCCAAGTGAGCCATGGGCCAGCCCAATTTCAGTATATTGTTGAATAGATGTTTGCAAAGATATTTTATTATCATATTTCAATTGTAGTTTTAACAGCTCATTCAGGGATTTTACTTAAGTAATAGTCAATTAAGAATCCACTGAAGATTTTTTGAGCAGGACAGTTATGTAGTCAGATATATAACTTAATAAAATTAATTTGAAGATTTTTTATAGTGCATTGGAGTAGGACATGCATGAAGCAATTAATTCTGTTTGGATAGTATTTCAATAATCCAAGTGGCAGATGTAGTAGAGTTCATCCTAGGTGGCTGAGAGTTATAAAAAAGAAGTGAGAAATCATTTGGAAATATTCCATGGA
>NW_007729526.1:109851-111873 GCF_000696425.1 Galeopterus variegatus | reverse complement strand
TGTCTATATTCTAATAATTTCTTATAAATGTAATATTTGCATTTTTTTTTTTTTTACTAAAAATTTAATGTATAAGTGTAATCACTCAAGGAAAATATAAAGGCTATTCTTTTATATTTTTTTCATATTAAATGTTCTTAAAAGGATTTCATGGCTCTTGCCTTGAAATTGACTTTGATTGTCTATAAACTCCTTGTTATGGTATTCTATTCTTTTATATTTTTTTCATATTAAATGTTCTTAAAAAGATTTCATGGCTCTTGCCTTGAAATTGACTTTGATTGTCTATAAACTCCTTGTTATGGTATTCAAAACTGTATGTACGAATATATGAATCTTTACACAGAGGAGTTCTCTAACATTCATTGTATTTTAAAACATCTACAGTACAAACATTATAGGCATGTGTATTATAATAACATCACAATATTGTAGGAATATATATTCAAAGACGAATATCAGGGTTTAAAATTTTTTCATCACTTATCTAGTCTATTCCATTCTATGTTATACCGAAAGTTACAAATTTCAGTATGTATGGATAAGATCAATTACTGCACATGGGAGAGCTTTCCCCTCTTGTATACAAAGACATTGATTCAAGTGAAACAGAAGTTAAAAATTACCATTAATTCACAGGCAAAATATTCATAAAAATCTACCAGCATAAGATTTTTTAGTGCTTATTAAAGATGTGATCTGAGACAAGCTGGGAACTAAATAGACATAAAAACCTAGAATTTATGTTTGCATTAAACAGTGAGAAATTATACATAGTTTTACTGGAAATGAGTCATCCTGGCCATCAAGAGCCTATTTTTAAATTTCTAAGAATTCTATAAATTGGTTGTTAAACAGACATTATTAAAAATTAATGTACATATAAACAAATAAAATACATTTAAAACAAAAGTAATAAATACAACCCATTGCTTTCTAATTATTTTATTGAATTTTACTATTACCTATGATCTTGAGATTATTTTTGTATACTATATTTATATAGTTGAGAGATTAAAATTGATCTTTTCCAAAATTTGCATTCTGTTACATTGCATAGGAAGTTTTATGAGTTGGATTATGTTTCCCCAAAATTTAAATGTTTAAGTCCTAATACTCAGCTCCTCAAAATGTGGTCTTATTGGTGATAGGGTCTTTAAAAAGTAATCAAGTTAAAATGAGGTTGTTATGGTGGGGCCTAATCTAATATGACTGGTGTTCTTATAAAAAGAGAGAACTTGGACTCAGAGACATATATAGAGGAAAGACATATGAAGAGAGATACATAGAGTGAAAATGACCATCAACAAGCCAAGGAGAAAGGCTGGGAACAGGCGATTCCCACACAGCCTTCAGAAAAAATCAACCCTGCCTACACTTTCATTTTAAGCTTCTATCCTCCAGAACTGTGAGACAATAAATTTCTGTTTTTAAAGCCACCCCATTTGTTATGGCAGCTTTAGCAAATTAATATGGGTGGCTAGTTGTGGATGACCTCTCTTCCCCTCTTTGAAGCCTTGTAAAATAAAGCAGCTTTTAATTTGCTAATAATTTGGTCTCTGGTTTAATAAACCATCATGATGTATTTTGAAGAAAAAGTAGAAAACTACATTTTCACAGTAGGTGATCACAGACACATATGGAAAAGTTGAGCTTGGACCTGGCCAGATTCTGTGGAGATGCAAGTGAAAGTTGGGCTCTGAACTGATGAAGTTTGAGCTAGTTGAACAAGAAAATATTGTACAAGTAGCATACCAATCAGGGAAACATGGCAACCTCTGTCAATCCTAATGTTTAAAATGTCTATCCAGAGGGCTTTATGAGCCATTCGTGCCTAATAGACATTCCTATAGAGCTGAGAAAATGTTCCCAACTCTATTAGTTACTAAGGTACTGGTACAAGTGGTTATTGTTATCTACAGAATCAAATTCACTTAGACAACTCTTCCTAAAAGCAGAGTTAACCTACAAAGACATGTGCCCATGATTCACTGATTGGACAAACTGGCATGCACCCCCTGT
>NW_007729526.1:107398-109118 GCF_000696425.1 Galeopterus variegatus | reverse complement strand
TAACCTACAAAGACATGTGCCCATGATTCACTGATTGGACAAACTGGCATGCACCCCCTGTGACAACATAGTCATAACAAAATAAAACTATTTACTAATTGTTGGGTCCTCCGCCAGCTGACCCGAACAGCCCTAGCCTCGTTCCTGTGGTGGGCGAGCGAACGGCCTGGGATTCCTCTTTCCCTCCTGTCCCCTTTGGAAGGAGACGGGGGAAGAGAGCCATGAAGAGAGGTGAGCACAGCCTCCGGCCCCAAACAGCCTGGTTTAAAGGACACTCAGATGCGGTGGGGGTTCTGTCGAGCTGTTCTGTTTATTATCACACAAGCACTTGCTTTTAAAGGCAAATGGGAAAGGGAGGTGTTTTACATCCTCCAATCAGCTTAAGGGTTAAGGGCATGCATCCTGTCTCAATGCCTAGCTATTGCAATCACACAGTGTTCACAAGTGCGGCCAATAAGGGCTAAGGCAAGGTTCCTGCAGACACTCCCACCCTACTTCCTCCTGGCACCGTCTTAGGCTGCCACATTAATCCACTTGTAATGTCACTTAAGGTGGCGTTAGTTTTTAAAGCCCGACAACTAATGAACTGCGTTCTTATAAAATTACTCTATATTTATCACTTGCATTTGTCCTAACCCACTATCTCAATTTATTTTTTCTCTCTTTCTCCTATCCAGGTACTAACCAGGATGACCCTGCTTCACTTCTGAGATCAGAAGAGATCAGGCATATTCAGTGTGGTATGGCCACAGACTTGTCCCCGCTTTCTCTCTAATTATCAACATCAACAAATATAATTGTATTAATCCGTTTCTGTTGTTTATAGCAAAATACTTGAAACTGGGTGATTTATAAAGAAAATGAAATTTATTGCTTACAATTTCTGAGGCTGGGAAGTCCAAAGTCCATGTGGTGGTGCTGACAGTGACCCAGGAGACTCACATTGCAAGATGATGGAAGCAGAGAGAGCAGAGAGAGAGAGACAGACTCTCCTCTTCTTTTAAAGCCCTGAGAACCACAACCCTGGCCGCCATTTTTAATCTATGCACTATTGCATGATCCTACAATCCAATCATCTCTTCAAGGCTCCATCTTTCAATTACCATAATAGGATTTTCCACCCTCTTAACAGTCAGAGTGGGGGCCAAGTTTCTAATACCCAAAAATTGGGGGACACAGTTCAAGCTTCAGTGAGTTTAGGGGAGACATAAGTCTATCCACTATAATAATGGAGTAAAATAGTGCAAATAACTTTTAAAGTGAGATTGTAAGATTTGCAAAAGATGTAGGATTTCTCAGAAATTCTCAAATTTCACACAGAGCTATTGACATGTGAGGATCTGGTAGCATTTGACTAGTTATTATAAAGAAAAGAAAAACATGGAACCACATACGATTTTGTGCCTTTGCTAGAGATTGAAATAAATACCAAGGTATATCAATGAAGCTCTAAAATAGCTTTTTAAGAAATTACACACTTTAAAGTTGGTGCAAAAATAACACACTTTAAAGTTGGTGCAAAAAAAAAATTATGAAATAGATGCTATTACATCATCTTGGCAGGCATGGCATTCTTAAGGTTTTACAGTCAGATGGACTTGGGTTTTCAGCTGTGTTTTTAGTCATATTAGAACATAGCTTTAGGGCCGGCCCGGTGGTGCACTGCTACAGTGTGCCGCTTGGGAGTGCAGTGGCGCTCCCGCCAAGGGTTCGGATCCCA